>NC_034199.2:20833156-21123156 GCF_002021735.2 Oncorhynchus kisutch
CACCTGTCAGCAGCAGGTGTGGTTGAAATTGCCATATCCACTAATTTGAAGGGGTGTCCACATACTTTTGTATATATAGTGTAGAATATAGTTTTGATGAGACACTTTTTAATGTTTTGAACTGTATTTTTCAGTCATTTTGATTGTTGATATGGACATTTGTTAGAACCTTATTAATTATATATGTGTGAAACAACATTTTAGACAATAATATTATCCATATTATTGTGTGTGTGTGTGTGTGTGTGTGTGTGTGTGTGTGTGTGTGTGTGTGTGTGTGTGTGTGTGTGTGTGTGTGTTTGCAATTGCCGTGCTCGGTGCATTGGAAGAATTGTAAATCCATTGTGAAAAGCTATGGAGTTTGTGTTGCAAACTTTTCTGATGAAATGTGTCCAAACATTGGTCTTTAAGTGTCACCTATTGGTTGTAACTGTGGATGCTTAATCGGTTTATGGCTGATCTGAGTTGAGCAGTGTGTCATTTTGTTGGATGATATGACATATGCCACCATCAGAGGCTATGGTTTGTGTATCTTGGCTATGTTGGTATTTACATTTGGTAAATTTTTTTTGTACATTTCAGTTAATAGTCTATGTCACTCTGGTTGTTGGAGTTATCTGCTGTATGGGGAACTTGGGCTCCATCAAGGTTTATTTGTGAGTAAATCTGGCTTTGATTATAGCAAGTGCCTATCCAGCCACCGACCTCACAACACTTCACTGCTGTTTCAAGTGTTAGGTCTACTTACTGTAATATCTCAATTTGATCACTCTTTTGTTGCTGAGAATTGTTCTGCAAAGCAGGAAATTAAAACTTGTAGTGTATTTGAGTTTTATAGGCTTCTAAAGTTTGTCATTTCCACTTTGAAATTTAAGACACGATTTGCCATAAAAAAGTGTATCAACCACTACAAAAATGTCCATTAGTTATAATTCACAAAATAATTCACATTATTTTCCTGCTGCATCAAACTGGCTCAAATTAAGATCCTACATACTGTATGTATATGAATTGTCCTGAAGTTATTAGCTAGCTAGTCTCTCAGATGGAAACAACCCACATTGTGTTAGTAGATTTACAGAGCTTGTGGTCAGCTGCTGTAGCACAGAGACAAGTCATGAAGAAGACATTTGATAGAGATATTTGAGCATACTACGCCCTCTGCTAAAAAGGTCAGAACCTCTATGGCACAGGTGGCATTGTACTTTTCCCATACCAGGAAGGTCTCTGGTACAAGCCCCCTAGCCGACTATACCCAGCAGATCAATTGAGCAGGAGTTACCTGAAGCTGGGCTCTTGCATCTTGGGTGAAAGACACAGGCAGGGTCCAAAGAGGAGTACGATGAAAGTACTAGCACTGACCGTAACCCTAATCCCAGAATGGTAAAGCAATGTATTTACAGCAGTAACCATAGCCCCAACCCTGGCTTCATGCTTAATCATAGCTTCATGTCCACATCCTGGTTCAACCCTAACCCTAATCTTGGCAAAACCCTAAATCTGGACTTAATTTAAATCTTGGCCCCTGCAAATAGGGCACCCCCTCGTTTGAATTTCTAATTGAATCCCTGACCATATCCCCTAAATTGTTACCATAGGCTAAACAGTTAGCCTTTCCACTGGTCTGTTGTGCCACAAACAATAAGAAAACCCTAGTGTTATTGGATGAAGTGTTGAAATGTAATTAAGGCTTCCATGGAATATAGCTATTGTCTTTTAATAATGCGTGCTTCTCTCCATTTCACTGATTAAGTGGCTGCTGTAAAGGGTCCTATTCAATTAAAGAACTGTGTTTCGCTCTTCATAATGAATTACGTAATGATTATATCTTCTATACATGAGTGTGAGGAATGAGGCTCTCCCTCGATGGATGGTTAAGGTGTCTCTCCTGTCTCATTGCTTGTCATGGCACATTGTATGTGGGAAATTCAATTTTCATGCCTGGTGTTTGCTCACATAATTACAATGGGAACTCTCTTCTTGACATAGTGTTTATACCGTTATGCATGTTAAGCATTAATGAACACCAATTTGTTGCTTTATTATGTTTTGAAGTATACTATAGTTTAATGCCAGCCTAGAATGGGGATCTCCAACTACCCAGTGTGCAGGCTTTTGTTCCAACCCAACAATAACACACTTGATTCAGCTAATCACAGTCTTGATAAGCAGTTGATTAATAGAATCAAAAGAAATAGAGAGATTGAGAAAAGACAGGGTATAGTATGATCTCTGTTCTACCTATCTGGCTATCATCCGCCTGCGGTATGAGACTTTTACACATCCCAAAGCCCAGCATTCTATAGCTAGAGGACTCCTGATTTCTCCAGGACTGCTAAGCATAATTTGTTGTCTTTATTTGTTTTGGACTAGTACTGTCTTTTTGCTAGCTAGCTAGCTACTACAAGTGTTGCATGTCTTCCCAGTGGCCTATCTGGTGTGGGAACTGCTGACTGCTCATCATTTGCAGAGAGTTGTTTACATTTCAACCAGGATCAAGGGGCAGGGCAATATGTGACTTGTTTTGGTAATCAGTGGCTGTTTTGGAGGGGGAGGGGTTTCATCTCTTTTCTGAGTGTATATAACCAGCTTTTCAGGCTCCATCTCAGTGTGCCTTATTCTATAGCTAGAGAACTCCTGATGTCGCCATGATTGATAAGTATACATTTTTGTCTTTATCTGTTGTGGCCTACCTGGTGTGTGAACTGCTGACTGCTCATCATTCACAGATAGTTGTTGACACATCAACCAGGATCAGGGCAATTTGTGGCTTGTTTTGGTAATCAGTGGCTTTATTAGAGGGGGAGTTGTTTCACCTCTCTTAGGCAATCAGCAACTAGTACAGGGAGGTGTGCTCTCCACCTCTGCTAGGCAGTTAGCAATTAGTGTTAGTACTTCAGTCTCCTCTGGATTCTCAGCGGCAGCTGACAAAACTAAGACTGTTTCCGAAACAAAGATGGTTCTGCCGAGTTGTTTGAGGAAGGAAAGAGAGGACGGCTCCACACCACTCTTTCACTTGAGTATCTTACTTAGTTGTTTTCAGATCTCATTTTGCTCTTTTGTAGCTTTGGCAACTACGTGTGTGTTTCAATACCTATTTGCACCTTTACCTGTAGGCTTTACTGACACTCCCCACCCCTTAGTTGCAAAAACTTCTAATTTAGCGTGCCCTGTACGCACAACCTATGTGGAATTCCTGGTCTCTGGCATCGTTTGCGACTGTCGATCTGCGGTCAAGAACGCAGAGTTCTTCTCAGCCTATTCTGCCCTTTAGTCCCTTGACTTTTTGGCCATGACAGACATTTATAACTCCAGAGTACACTGCTACCTCCAGCTGCTCGTTCTTCATCTGACTACATTTTCTCTCGTAGTCCGAGAACATCTGGTCCTCGCGGTTGTGGCACAGGTCTACTCATTTCTACTGGTCTACTCATGGAGATTTTCGCTTTTCTCCCTCTATCACCTGTCCATCTCCTCATTTGAATTCCATGCTGGCACTGTCACTTGTCCACTCAAGCTTAACATTATTGTCATCTGTCACTCACCAGGTGCCCTTGGAGAGTTCCTCAATGAGCTTGACACCTTGATAAGCTCATTTCCTGACGATGGCTCACCGTTCTTCATACTTGGTGACTTCAACATCCCCACTTCTGCCTTTGATTCAATTCTTTCCATCTCTCTCTTTTCCCTCCTTGCCTCTCTTCACCTCACCGTTTCCCAGTCCCCTTCAGCTCACAAGAGTCAATACGCTTGACTTCATCTTTACTAGAGGCTGTAGCCAGCCTGGTTTTTGACCTTCCCAAGTTCTCATGTCACCCCGCTCCACTCCACTGGCTTCCAGTCTAAGCTCGCATCCACTACAAGACCATGGTGCTTGCCTACGGAACAGCAAGAAGAACTTCCCCGCCCTACCTTCAGGCTAGCTATGCTCAAACACTACACCCCAACCCGAGCACTCCATTCTGTCACCTCAGGTCTCTTGGCCCTCCCACCTGTACAGGAGGGCAGCTCCCGCTCAGCCCTACCTCTTCAAACAGTGTCTGCTAAATTACTAAAATGTCAAATGTAGATGTAAATATCTTAACCAAACAAGGGTTAGATGAGACAGGCCGGAGATGGAGGCAGAAGGTGGTCTTTGGTAGCCTATTCCTACCTATGAAGTGTAACACAGAACATCCTCTCCCCAGCACAGAAAGCCACTGATCTATCAGATCAAAACTAGGATCTTAATTAACCGATCCTTCCCTCCCAATTGAACCCCCCGCTGGGCCAGACAGTGGGCCGGCCCGTTCGCCATTCTGGCTCTGCCTCGCTCCAGTCGCTGTTTGAAGAGTGGAACATGAAAGCGACTGCAGCCCGTTCAGCGTGGGCCAGCACGGGGATCTTAATTAAAAAGCTTTGCATGTTATTTGCCATAATAAAGGGGAATTTGGAGTTTAGTTAAATCCAATTAGGGTTGGGCCGATGTCTCAGGAGATGAGAGAGTAATTGGTGTTTGAACACCGACTGCTTTGTTCCGTGCACCAGGAGATTGATCAAGGCAATAAGCAGACAATGCCGACTCAGAGAAGATGATGGGTCTCTGGCTGTGAACTTTAGTGTGGAGGCTCGAACATGACGGGACGACATTACGAGACAATTAGCAGAAAGATGAAACATTGCCTCGGCTCGTTATCAAAGAAGTTGCATTGGCGCAGAAGGGCGGAGTCCCACTGAGATGCAGGTGTGTCACGAAGTGCGAAGATTGTCGAAGATGATTTGAGGTGTCTGATCATATCTGTGGATATCTCACTAAAATATCAACTCTGCTGGTTGACAACCGGGTACAGTCATTTGTGCTAGCGCAGTACCGCAGCAGAAGTAGATCTGAGGAAAATCATCCCTTTGTCTACAAATGTCTACACATTTTTAAGTGCCTGGAAAGGCTCTCTGTTTGTATCCCTGTATTTGCTTCTAGTTGAGGAAGCCTTTTGATCCCTCCCTTCCTGAATGTTCCCCGATTGGTTTATGGTAGGATCAGGTGGTCTGCAGGAGAAAATGAATTATCTGTTGAAGTGAAGCTATTGATGATTGGGGGAGGTGGGTACCTTTTTTAGTTTTGATTCTGATTCAGCATTATCTTCAACCATCTCCATATATATACACACACACACACACGACCTCTCCCCTTTGACCTTGTCTGATGACCTATTGATCATGTCTGGACCTGCTGGACCTGACCCACAATACTGGAAGTATTTTCCAAGATGTTTGAGAGAATGCCATGGACGGTTCCCTCAACAAAATATGTTGAAAATACATTCCCTCTACCATAGTGGAGGCAGTCAGATTTTCAGCGAGCAAATCAAATTAAATAAAATGAAATTGTATTTGTCACAGGCACCGAATACAAGTGGTGCAGAATTTACCATGAAATGCTTGCTTTCCAGCCCTTCTCAACAATGCAGTTTAAAGATAAAAAATAAAATAGTAACAAAAGAGAAGTAAAATAAACTATGTATATGAAGACAGGGCAAAGTGGCTAGGTATCAGAATAAATCATAAAAAAAAGTCAAATAAAGAACATAGCAGCAGCAAATAATGAGTGTGTGTGTGTGTGTGTGTGTGTGTGTGTATGTACCGTATGTGTGTTGTGTCGATCTGTGTGTGTGTGTGTGTGTGTGTGTACCGTATGTGTGTTGTGTCGATCTGTGTGTGTGGGAGTGTCAATGTAGTGTATGTGAGTGTGTGTATGGTTTGTATACAATGCTGTGTATGTGAGTGTGTGTATGGTTTGTATACAATGCTGTGTATGTGAGTGTGTGTATGGTTTGTATACAATGCTGTGTATGTGAGTGTGTATATGGTTTGTATACAATGCTGTGTATGTGAGTGTGTATATGGTTTGTATACAATGCTGTGTATGTGAGTGTGTATATGGTTTGTATATAATGTAGTGTATGTGAGTGTGTATATGGTTTGTATATAATGTAGTGTATGTGAGTGTGTATATGGTTCAATGCTGTGAAAAAGTCTTTTCCCCTTCTCTATTTTACGTATTGTTGATACTGGATGTTATCAGATCTTCATCCGAAACCTAATATTAGATACAGGGAACCTGAGTTTGCAAATAACAAAAAAAAGATATATACTTATTTTATTAACAAAGTTATGCAACACCCAATTCCCTTTGTGAAAAAGTAATTGCCTCCTTACACTCCTTACACATTTTGCTACAATGACTGCAACCAAATGCTTCCTGCAGTTGTTGATCAGTCTCTCACATCACTGTGGAGGAATGTTGGCCCACTCTTCCATGCAGAACTGCTTTAAATCATTTGTGGGTTTTCGAGCATGAACTGCTCGTTTCAAGTCCTGCCACAACATCTAAATTGGGATTAGGTCTGGACTTTGACTAGGCTATTCCAAAACTTCAAATTTGTTGCTTTTAACTGTTTTCATGTATAATTGATTGTGTTTTGGATCATTGTATTGCTGCATGACCCAGCTGCGCTTCAGCTTCAGCTCACAGATGGATGGCCTGACATTCTCCTGTAGAATTCTCTGATACAGAGCAGAATTCATTATTCCTTCCATTAAGGCAAGTCTTCCAGGTTCTGAGGCTGCAAAGTAGCCCCAAACTATCACACTACCACAACCATGCTTGACTGTTGGTATGAGGTGCTTGGCTTTTGCCAGGCATAATAGGACCCAAGTTGACTGAAGATTGCCAACGAGCACCTGGAAGCACCTGGATGATCATCAAAATCAAATAAAATGTATTTATAAAGCCCTTCTTACATCAGCTGATATCTCAAAGTGCTGTACAGAAACCCAGCCTAAAACCCCAAACGGCAAGCAATGCAGGTGTAGAAGCACGGTGGCTAGGAAAAACTCCCTAGAAAAGCTTAAACCTAGGAAGAAACCTAGAGAGGAACCAGGCTATGAGAGGTGGCCAGTCCTCTTCTGGCTGTGCCGGGTGGAGATAAAGACACTTCAAGACACTTGAAAGAGTGTTCTATAAACAGATGACTCAAAAGAATGTATTTTTGGATGACATTGGTCCAATTGTGCCTGGTTCCCTTTATCTAATACCAGGTTATGGTTGAAGATCTGATAACATTCAGTATCAAAAATAAGTGGAGAAAATTAGAAAGGGGGCAAATCCATTTTCACAGCACTGTATATAGTCTAGTGAGTGTGTGTGTGTGTGGGGTCAGTGAAAGATAAGACTCAGTGATATCAACACAGTAATCCCATTCAAACACATCCCTTTTCCCTCTACTATTGGTGATCGGACCCAAAGCTAGTCCAGACATGATCAATAGGTCATCCGAGGCCTGGGAAACCGATCTTACAGGTCGCAAACCTTCATGCACCGCTCCGGCAGAGAAGAGTGAAACAAACCATAACTCCAGCTCCTTGGCTGACTGACAACATCAAGACAGCTGAGTCACAGAGATGCTGCTCTGCTAAAATTAGTGAAAACAAAAGCTGAAAACACCTGGGAAGAGTATCGTTGTCTCAGAAACAACGTAACTGCTGAAGTAAGAAAGGAAAACTACTACTCAGCTGCTCTACACAAATCTATGGTAGACAACTGTGCAAATTGGAAAATAATAAACTATTTCACTGATGAAGCCAAAAGAGCATGCCAAGCATGCCCTGGGACTAAACACCTCCCTCTGCCACTGGATCCTGGACTTCCTGACGGGCCACCCCCAGGTGGTAAGGGTAGGTAACAACACAACCGCCACGCTGATCCTCAACACTGGGGCCCCTCAGTGGTGTGTGCTCAGTCCCCTCCTGTACTCCCTGTTCACTCATGACTGCATGGCCAGGCACGACTCCAAACCCATCATCAAGTTTGCTGATGACACAACAGTGGTAGGCCTGACCACCGACAACGACGAGACAGCCTATAGAGAGGAGGTCGGAGACCTGGCCGTGTGGTGCCAGGACAACAACCACTCACTCAATGTGATCAAGACAAAGGAGATTATTGTGGACTACAGGAAAAGGAGGCCCGAGCACGCCCCCATTCTCATCGGCGGGTCTGTAGTGGAGCAGGTTGAGAGCTTCAAGTTTCTTGTTGTCCACATCACCAACAAACTAACATGGTCCAAGCACACCAAGACAGTCGTGAAGAGGGCACGACAAAACCTACTCCCCCCCTCAGGAGACTGAAAATATTTGGCATGGGTCCTCAGATCCTCAAAAGGTTTGACAGCTGCACCTTCGAGAGCATCTTGACAGGGTTGCATCACTGCCTGGTACGGCAACTGCTTGGCCTCCGACCGCAAGGCACGACAGAGGGTAGTGCGTACGGCCCAGTACATCACTGGGGCCAAGCTTTCTGCCATCCAGGACCTCTATACCAGGCAGTGTCAGAGGAAGGTCCTAAAAATGGTCAAAGACTCCAGCCACCCTAGGGCATTTTTCTTAAAACTGTATTGTTGGTTAAGGGCTTATAAGTAAACATTTCTATGTAAGGTCTACTCCTGTGGTATTCGGCGCATGTGAAAAATATCCTTTTATATGATTTTCATTTGAAGTACAGAGTATAGTGGCAAGAAAAAGTATGTGAACCCTTTGGAATTTTTGAAAATTAAAGAGCGATGCACACTCTAGGAGCTCAGATGCAAACATGTAATTACCAACATTTCGACAGCCAAGCTGTCTTCATCAGGGTATAATCACAAACACTGCGGGAACCCTTTGGAATTACCTGGATTTTTGCATAAATTGGTCCTAAAATGTGATCTGATCTTCATCTAAGTCACAACAATAGACAAACACAGTGTGCTTAAACTAATAACACACAAATTATTGTATTTTTCTTGTCTATATTGAATACATAATTTAAACATTCACAGTGTAGGTTTGAAAAAGTATGTGAACCCTTGGATTTAATAACTGGTACTAAACAAACTTCTGAAGATCGAGCAGCAGAAAGCCACAGGATCAGACGATATTCCTGCTTCTAAAGGACCCTGCCACATTGAGGATATGAGTCTGTGGACCCAATATCAATCTGTCAATCTCAAAAGGGGAGATCCCATGTAAATGGGAAACGGCTTGTATAACACCACTCTACGAGTCCAGTGTCAATTATATGTGCTGTCTCCAAATGTTGGAAAGGCTGGTGCACACACAGGTTGCTAACTACAGTATTT
The DNA here is from genome assembly GCF_002021735.2 of Oncorhynchus kisutch. Taxonomy (NCBI): domain Eukaryota; kingdom Metazoa; phylum Chordata; class Actinopteri; order Salmoniformes; family Salmonidae; genus Oncorhynchus; species Oncorhynchus kisutch. Next base: position 20,842,312 of record NC_034199.2, read on the forward strand.
CTCACTAAAAGTGGTTTTAGGAAGATACACAGCACATCTACAGCAGTGCAAAGGGTTGTGGAGGACATCAAGTCGGCTTGTAATAGCCAGGAGGTCACAGCAGCACTCTTCTTGGATCTGAAGAAAGCTTTTAACACTTTTCACCACCACACGCTCCTGAGGAAGCTTGAGAAACTTTGACAGCATTGCAATCAAGTAGTTTATATCATACTTACAGGGGAGGAGTCCGTACTCTAAACTGCATGCAGTCAGCCCAGGTACCTGTGGTGAATGGAGTACCACAAGGGAATGTGCTTGGATCCCTGCTGTTCTGCATTTACATATATGAGCTTCCATCAGCACTGGATAAATTCCATATACACATATATGCAGATGACACAGTCCTGTACTACTCCGCTAATACCACCCGGGAGTGTGAGGAGTCAGTGTCAAATGACATCAAGAGGGCAGCAGCTTGGTTCACTGACAACAAGCTCTCCCTACGCCCTCAGTAGACCAAGGCACTGCTGTTTGGCAACCCACAAAAGCTTAGATACACAGGCAGAAATATCACAATAACAGACAAACAAAACACTTATGAACGCGAAACACCATAAAGAACCTTGGGATGAAGTTGGACCCACACCTACACTGAACACAGCATGGTCACAAGGAAACTACTGTCTGGACCTGGCACTCTAAAAAGGGTAAGGGACTTTGTTTCCAAGAACATCATCCTGACAATTTACCACACCAGGATAACACCCAGTCTGTAACCCAACATCTTGACCACCATTGTCGCTGTTCCCAAAAGCTCCAAGGTAAACTGCCTAAATGACTATCACCCTGTTGCACACACATCTGTATGAAGTGCTTTGACACACATCAACACCATCATCCTAGACCCACTCCAATTCACATACCGCCCCAACAGATTCACAGATGACAACAACCTCTCTCTCAATGTCAGTAAGACCAAGGAACTGATCGTGGACTATAGGAGAAAGAGGGGAGAGCACGCCGCAATCCATATTGGTGAGGCTCTTGTGGAGCAGGTCGAGAGTTTCAAGTTCCTTGGCATTCGCATCACTATGGAAATATGCATAGCCTGGAAATGAGATGGAGATTTGAAACAGTCTTAGCAGACATATATGGACATCTGGCAGCCATCTGAGTGGACATGGAACTATGTCCTATGACATGCAATATGTGTTTAGTGTATATAGAAGTGTTGGACCTATGGCTTTTAGGAGAAGTAATGCGTCTGCCCATATCTCTGTCTGCCCATATCTCTGTCTGCCCATATCTCTGTCTGTCTGTCTTTCTGTCTGCCCATATCTCTGTCTGTGTTGATCTAACTATCCATGCCATATAGAATGGAGCAGAATGTTGTGTTGCAGTGTGGTCTGTTACAGCTAAGTTGGGAGCAGAACTGTCAGAGCTGCCTAATACTGTGATCCATCACCCACTACATCCTGTGTGTGTGTGCGCGCACATGTGTGCTTGCTTTGTGCATGCTCATGTAATTAAATCACTAGATCGATACCGCCTATGACTCCCTCTCAGGACTGTTACAACAAGCCACGTTCTTCCCCTCCCTTTCTCATTCTCTCCCTCTCTCTTCCTTATGTCTCTCTGTCTGTAAATATAAGGGCATGCTACGAATCAGAGCTCAAGCCTGGGGATAGATTGTTTCTCTGCAGCCCTTTTGACCGCTATTAACCTTCAGTTTGCGCTGTTGCCTCAGAGGAAGTGGGGCTGGTTGGGGATGAAAGACAGAGAGGGGGGATGCCACAAAAGCTGGTAAAACGCCACCCGGCAAATACCACATATGGGAAAGCCTTAAGGGTCAGGGGTCAGATGCTAGGGATCAAAGGTCAGTTTGCTGCCTTTAGGCCAAGGCCAAGGTGGCAGAGGTCAGCAAGGATCAGTCACCTGGGTTTGAGGCTAATCCTGACCTTGGCCTTGGGATGATCAATAAGAGCAGAGTTGCTGTCCTCGTCTGCCTCACAGATCAATGATTCATTTACATCCCCTCTCTGGCCGTTAGGCTCTTATAGCTCTCTCCTTCATTGATTCCTTTCTTTCTTTTCTGCCCTTTCCTCTAATCACATTCTCTACTACACATGGGACACCTTTAAGGAAAAACCACCCCTGGAGGTTTGTCTAGTTGCGATGAAAATACAGTAAATGTGCAACTAGTTGCTGCACCAACAGGTCTGTGGACATGATGGAGATTGGATCTACAAAGCTATATGGAGTTGTTTTAAGGATTACCGAAGATCAAGGACAAACAAGGATCATTTTGCTATTTGATTTAGAATTTTAAGACCCCTTGAAGTATACAAACAATATTTGACTAAAATATTTGATGAAACATTTTATTTGGCTTGACTGCTATTAGCCCATACAAATACATTGAGTAACAGATTCACCACATTGATTAACAGATGGTCCACCCCCAAAAATATAAAGGAAGTTTGTTCTGAATTGTCTATCCCGTATCTGAGAGATATTAGAAAGGATTTTTTAATTTTTAATGTATTTAACACTTTCTGTCACTAAACAGTCTCCATGTATACAGTACTTCCATAACGTTTTTCAAATGGTACTGGGGGACCTTCAGAAGGGTTTTGTGGGTGTCCTAGAGTCTCACCTTTACATAGAGGGGTCATATTTGTGTATAGGCCAAACTATTCGAAAGCTACAGACAGAAGTTGGCAGATCGGCTGTACCGACTTCAGACGAGTCCCAAGACTCTTGTTGGGGTGTAGAGCAAAAAGGAACCATCGTGTTCATGATTCTCATCTTTCCACAGAGGGGTCATAATAGTTTTGCAGGCCAAATCGCTCAGACGCTACAGACGATTTGGTGAGAAGACCGAGTTTAGGGATGTCTCATGGTCTGACAAACTTCGCTCTAGCTCTTTCATCACAGATGCGGAAGTGTTACATAGGCAGATGCGGTGGATTGAGATGCAAACAGATATCTCTAGTTTACACTAACAGATTTTAATGAGTTTTTAAAAAGTACTTTTATCTCTTATTCTTATCTATTTATTTATTTTAACTGCATTGTTGGTTAGGGGCTCGTAAGGAAGAATTTCACTGTTGTATTCGGCGTATGTGATGAATACAATTTGATTTGATAAATGACTATCGCCCCCTTGCACTCACTTCTGTCAAATCAAATCAAATTGTATTTTTCACATGTGCCGAATTACAAGAAGCCCTTAACCAACAGTGCAGTTCAAGAAATAGCGTCAAGAAAATATTTCCTAAATAAACTAAAGTTAAAAAATCAAATCAAATCAAAAAGTAACACAAGAAAATGACATAACAATAACGAGGCTATATACAGGGAGTACCGGTACCGAGTCAATGTGTGGCTATACAGGTAAGTAGAGGTCATTTGTAAAGTGACTATTCACAGATAATAAACAGCAAGGAGCAGTCAGGAGGTGGGGGGTCAATGTATATAGTCTGGATGGCCATTTGATTAATTGTTCTTTGGGGTAGATGCTGTTAAAGAGCCTTTTGGTCCTAGACTTGGCGCTCCGGTAGCGCTAGACTTACGCTAGAACAGAGACCTGTCTATGACTTGTTCGACTGGAGTTTGACCATTTTTGGGGTCTTCGCCTGACACCACCTAATATACAGGTCCTGGATGTCAGGAAGCTTGGAACCAGTGATGTACTGGGTCGTACACACTACCCTCTGTAGCACCTTACTGTCAGATTCCAAGCAGTTGCCATACCAGGTGGTTATGCAACCAGTCAGGATGCTCTCGATGGTGCAGCTGAACTTTTTGAGGATCTGGGGACCCATGCCAAATCTTTTCAGTCTCCTGAGAGGGAAAAAGTGTTGTCTTGTACTCTTCACAAGAGTCCTGGTGTGTTTGGACCATGATAGTTCATCGCTGATGTGGACACCAAGGAACTTGAAACTCTCAACCCGCTCCACTTCAGACCTTCGATGTTAATGGGGGCCTGTTCAGCCCTCCTTTAGTCCACAATCAGCTCCTTTGTCTTGCTCACATTGAGGGAGAGGTTGTTGTCCTGGCAGAACACTACCAGGTCTTTTATTTTTTATTTTTTTATTTTACCTTTTATTTAACTAGGCAAGTCATTTAAGATCAAATTCTTATTTTCAATGACGGCCTAGGAACAGTGGGTTAACTGCCTGTTCAGGGGCAGAACTGACCTCCTCCCTATAGGCTGTCTCATCATTGTCAGTGATCAGGCCTATCACTGTTGTGTCATCAGCAAACTTAATGATTGTGTTGGAGTCGTGCTTGGCCACGCAGTCGTGGGTGAACAGGGAATACAGGAGGGGACTGAGCACGCACCCCGTAGGGGCCTCAGTGTTGAGCGGCTGCTGCCCTAATATACATAGACTTGGAATCACTGGCCACTTTAATAATATAACACGAGTCACTTTAATAATGTTTACATATTGCTTTATTCATCTCATTGTAATGTGAGTCCAACTCACACTCCCAAACACTTAGATCCCCGGAACGCAGCCCACTTTCCAACTCACTCTCCAGATCCCAATCACCAGAATTCTAACCACCTGTTCACACACCTGCATGTCATCATCCCACACTATTTAGTTCAGTTCCTTGCACCCCATCACTGTGAGGTATTGTTTGTTTTGAGACACTTTTCGGAGCTCTGTTTTCCCCCTCCTTCTCTCCTCCAGTGTATAATAGTTTTTTTTGCCTATTCCCTGCCTGTACTATTGCCATTTTTGGACCTACCGTGTATGACCTTCTGCCTGCCCCTGGACCCAGCTACCTCCCTCCTCCTATGGTCCCTTTCATTAAACACCTGCTGCGTTCTGCGTTTGAAACCAGCTCTCTGTCTCCCTCGTGTTCATTACACTCGTGTGTGTGTACAGTGCCTTGCGAAAGTATTCGGCCCCCTTGAACTTTGCGACCTTTTGCCACATTTCAGGCTTCAAACATAAAGATATAAAACTGTATTTTTTTGTGAAGAATCAACAACAAGTGGGACACAATCATGAAGTGGAACGACATTTATTGGATATTTCAAACTTTTTTAACAAATCAAAAACGGAAAAATTGGGCGTGCAAAATTATTCAGCCCCCTTAAGTTAATACTTTGTAGCGCCACCTTTTGCTGCGATTACCCCAAGCGACTTACAGCTGTATGTCTCTATCAGTTTTGCACAGGTCTGGACTTTGACTTGGCCATTCTAACACCTGGATATGTTTATTTTTGAACCATTCCATTGTAGATTTTGCTTTATGTTTTAGATCATTGTCTTGTTGGAAGACAAATCTCCGTCCCAGTCTCAGGTCTTTTGCAGACTCCATCAGGTTTTCTTCCAGAATGGTCCTGTATTTGGCTCCATCCTTCTTCCCATCAATTTTAAACATCTTCCCTGTCCCTGCTGAAGAAAAGCAGGCCCAAACCATGATGCTGCCACCACCATGTTTGACAGTGGGGATGGTGTGTTCAGGGTGATGGGCTGTGTTGCTTTTACGCCAAACATAACGTTTTGCATTGTTGCCAAAAAGTTCAATTTTGGTTTCATCTGACCAGAGCACCTTCTTCCACATGTTTGGTGTGTCTCCCAGGTGGCTTGTGGCAAACTTTAAACAACACTTTTTTTATGGATATCTTTAAGAAATGGCTTTCTTCTTGCCACTCTTCCATAAAGGCCAGATTTGTGCAATATACGACTGATTGTTGTCCTATGGACAGAGTCTCCCACCTCAGCTGTAGATCTCTGCAGTTCATCCAGAGTGATCATGGGCCTCTTGGCTGCATCTCTGATCAGTCTTCTCCTTGTATGAGCTGAAAGTTTAGAGGGACGGCCAGGTCTTGGTAGATTTGCAGTGGTCTGATACTCCTTCCATTTCAATATTATCGCTTGCACAGTGCTCCTTGGGATGTTTAAAGCTTGGGAAATCTTTTTGTATCCAAATCCGGCTTTAAACTTCTTCACAACAGTATCTTGGACCTGCCTGGTGTGTTCCTTGTTCTTCATGATGCTCTCTGCGCTTTTAACGGACCTCTGAGACTATCACAGTGCAGGTGCATTTATACGGAGACTTGATTACACACAGGTGGATTGTATTTATCATCATTAGTCATTTAGGTCAACATTGTATCATTCAGAGATCCTCACTGAACTTCTGGAGAGAGTTTGCTGCACTGAAAGTAAAGGGGCTGAATAATTTTGCACGTCCAATTTTTCAGTTTTTGATTTGTTCGTTCCACTTCATGATTGTGTCCCACTTGTTGTTGATTCTTCACAAAAAATACAGTTTTATATCTTTGTTTGAAGCCTGAAATGTGGCAAAAGGTCGCAAAGTTCAAGGGGGCAGAATACTTTCGCAAGGCACTGTATATGTCTTAATTGCATTCTTTTAGATTTGTGTGCATCGTTGTGAATTGTTAGATACTACTGCACTGTTGGAGTTGCTGTAGGAACACAAGCACCCACAATAACATCTGCTAAGTATGTGGATGTGACCAATAGAATTTGATTAGATGTTTTTTTTATGTATCTGTGACCAACAGATGTGTATCTGTATTCCCAGTTATGTGAAATCCATAGATTAGGTCCTAATGAATATTCACTGCTCAAAAAAATAAAGGGAACACTAAAATAACACATCCTAGATCTGAATGAATGAAATATTCTTATTAAATACTTTTTTCTTTACATAGTTGAATGTGCTGACTACAAAATCACACAAATTATCAATGGAAATCAAATTTATCAACCCATGGAGGTCTGGATTTGGACACTCACAATTAAAGTGGAAAACCACACTACAGGCTGATCCAACTTTGATGTAATGTCCTTAAAACAAGTCAAAATGAGGCTCAGTAGTGTGTGTGGCCTCCACGTGCCTATATGACCTCCCTACATCACCTGGGCATGCTCCTGATGAGGTGGCGGATGGTCTCCTGAGGGATCTCCTCCCAGACCTGGACTAAAGCATCTGCCAACTCCTGGACAGTCTGTGGTGCAACGTGGCGTTGGTGGATGGAGCGGGACATGATGTCCCAGATGTGTTCAATTGGATTCAGGTCTGGGGAACGGGCGGACCATAGCATCAATGCCTTCCTCTTGCAGGAACTGCTGACACACTCCAGCCACATGAGGTCTAGCATTGTCTTGCATTAGGAGGAACCCAGGGCCAACCGCACCAGCATATGGTCTCACAAGGGGTCTGAGGATCTCATCTCGGTACCTAATGGCAGTCAGGCTACCTCTGGCGAGCACATGGAGGGCTGTGCGGCCCCCCAAAGAAATGCCACCCCACACCATGACTGACCCAGTGCCAAACCGGTCATGCTGGAGGATGTTGCAGGCAGCAGAACGTTCTCCACGGCGTCTCCAGACTCTGTCACGTCTGTCACATGTGCTCAGTGTGAACCTGCTTTCATCTGTGAAGAGCACAGGGCGCCAGTGGCGAATTTGCCAATCTTGGTGTTCTCTGGCAAATGCCAAACGTCCTGCACGGTGTTGGGCTGTAAGCACAACCCCCACCTGTGGATGTCGGGCCCTCATACCACCCTCATGGAGTCTGTTTCTGACCGTTTGAGCAGACACATGCACATTTGTGGCCTACTGCAGGTCATTTTGCAGGGCTCTGGCAGTACTCCTCCTGCTCCTCCTTGCACAAAGGCGGGGGTAGTGGACCTGCTGCTGGGTTGTTGCCCTCCTACGGCCTCCTCCACGTCTCCTGATGTACTGGCCTGTCTCCTGGTAGCGCATCCATGCTCTGGACACTACCTTCAGCAACCCTTCTTGCCACAGCTCGCATTGATGAGCTGCACTACCTGAGCCACTTGTGTGGGTTGTAGACTCCGTCTCATGCTACCACTAGAGTGAAAGCACTGCCAGCATTCAAAAGTGACCAAAACATCAGCCAGGAAACATAGGAACTGAGAATTGGTCTGTGGTCACCACTTGCAGAACCACTCCTTTTATTGGGGGTGTCTTGCTAATTGCCTATAATTTCCACCTGTTGTCTATTCCATTTGCACAACAGCATGTGAAATTTATTGTCAATCAGTGTTGCTTCCTAAGTGGACAGTTTGATTTCACAGAAGTGTGATTGACTTGGAGTTACATTGTGTTGTTTAAGTGTTCCCTTTATTTTTTTGAGCAGTGTATTTCAATTGACTGATTTTCTAATATGAACTGTAACTCAGTAAAATCTTTGAAATTGTTGCGTTTATATTTTTGTTCAGTGTAGAAGCTTAAGTATTGTTGTCCATTAGTTCACTCCAATTAGGGCAGGGTTAGGGGGAAATAATAAAGGTATATTAAAAAAATAAGAAAAATATATGGGGGATTGGAAATTATGTAAACAATTACATTGATAGATTGTGAGTTTTATCTGCAATATTATGCTAGCTGTGCCACTAGAGATTCTGGATTTGAGTCCAGGCTCTGTCGCAGCCAGGTGACCCATGGGGAGGTGCACAATTTGCCCAGGGTCGTCCAGTTCAGGGGAGGGTTTGGACGGCAGGGATGTCCTTGTCCCATCACACTAGTGACTCCTGTAGCGGGCCGGGCACGCTGACACGGTTGCACGGTGTTTCCTCCGACACATTGGTACGGCTGGCTTCAGGGTTAAGTGGGCATTGCGTTAAGAAGCAGTGTGGCTTGGCTTGGTTGGGTTGTGTTTCAGAGGACGCACGGCTCTTGACCTTCTCTTCTCCCGAGTTCGTATGAGAGTTGACGAGACAAGACTGTAACTACCAATTGGATACCTTGGGGAGAAAAAGGGGTAAAAGTAAAAAAACATTATTTTAAATATTCATTACCTATAACACATCTCTGCACTTAGGAAAAGAGTGCCATCTGCACTGCTATTTTAGTTATCAGTTATTTCAGCAATTTGAGGGTTCTCTGTATAGTTGTCTAATATTGGTTGGGCATATTATTATGTTACTCCTGAATCACTATGATAAATATAAAAACATTTCTTGAGTGTATTTATACCAACTCTGAGATCTACTGACACAGGTATGGTGGTGTAACCAGCAGATCGGTGAACCAAGAGGTTCCTATTTCAAATCCCAGGTTAGGACATGTTGAATAATTATAATTACTACATACATAGACATTTGATGTATGTCAAATATGTGTGTTAAAAGCACTGTGTTTAGCATAACGACTCATTTTTTGTTTTTGTTTTGCACAGAAACATCTGTGAAATCACATCTGAAAATTTGAATCCACATGTGAAAGGTTATGTGATCACGTGAAAATCCACACGTGAAACTTCATGTGAAATATCATCAGATGTGATGTGTTCCAAAAACACATGGTTTCACTTGATTTCGCTTGTGGAAATGTCACATGTGATATCATGTGATTTTCCATGTGAAATCATGTGATTTTCCATGTGAAATCTTGTGTATTTTCCATGCATTTACTGTCCCCCCTTAACCGTTAGTCCTCAAACTCAGGGTATTACTTTTTCTCTCAGTATTTATCAGAATGAGTCTTCACTTTTTCCCATGTCTCGTTGCTCTCTTTAGATGCAATAATCACATCAATTTGTATGTATTCATCACATCCCTTTCTTACATTATGACAATAATCCCATAATATTTCTCTCCTCTGATATTTCTCTCTCCATTTCCCTCTCCTTCATTCTCTCACCTTCATGCTACTAGGGTCACTGCTATCTTGCTGTGTTTTCACATCCCACACTTTCCTCTTCAGTCCCAGATCCACTCTGTAACATCAGGAGCTTCTCTGCGACCAGGGACATTACAACAGATTGGAGCAGTATTGTTTGGACAGTGTTTCTTATTAAAAGGCCTCTCCTTTATATTCACACGGGTGCGTTCTCTGTCCCATAGCAGCGAGAGGCAATTATCCACATGACTAGTCTTAGAGCCAGAGGAACAGGCTCAGTCTTTATCACAGAGCAATGGGAGTCCAGCAGAGCTCTCTGTATTTCTGTAGCCATCTGCATTTCCATTAAAAGTAGACCAATACGCTTTCTTTCATTGTACTCAAATGCAGTGAAGAATGTTCATGGTGAAAAGAAAGACAAGTGATTCTTCAATTGGGATTAGTTGGATAAGTGGCAAATGTTGGAGTTGCTGTCATATGCAGATCCAAGAAAGCATTGTCACAGGAAAACACATTACAGTAAACTTCTTACACCTATAGAGCAGTTTCCCAAACTCGGTCCTGGGGCCCCCCTGAGTGCACGTTTTGGTTATTGCCCTTGTGCTACACAGCTGATTCAAATAGTCAAAGTTTGATGAGTTGTTTATTTGAATCAGCTGTGTAGTGCTAGAGTTTTAAAACATGTTGGGAAACCCTACTATAGATGGAATGTTGCTAACCCGATGCAGAGCAATTGTGGTGTGATCACTCTGTATTGCTCCGCTATCTAGGGACAGATTGAATATAGTCAATATAACAGGTCTAATAGACATAGTGCCAACAAGCTAACAGGCCAATAAGGCTTTGTCTGGAGGAGACAGGGGACAGATGATTAGCAGAAGGCTAGCTGTTAATGGTGACTAATTGATTGATGCATCTTTCCACCTCGCTCTCTCTCCCCATTTTCTCTCCCTACTCCTCTATTACAGCCCTCTATATTTACGTGACATCACAAAGCACCCTTATCAAAACAGAGAAAGAAGCCCTACTCCAAGTCCTTCTCTTAGCTGTTGAACAGCATCGCACTTAAATAAACAACACACTTTGTATCCAACTTTCTCTGCACAGTATGGGACATCCTAGACTGCCACATACTTGTACTGGTTGCAGACAGTGTCCCCTCAACCCACTATCACAAACTATTGTGAAATAGACTTAAATTGCTCATGCAAAATTGGTGAAATAGACAGAAATTACTTGATGATAGGATAGGAGGAAGGTTGGTCAGGGAGGATGTGTGGGCGTGTAACGCGAAAGTCGAATCACATGATGGACAACTTTTTCATTATAGCTAATTAGCAACTTTGCAACTACTACTATTTTTAACTACTTAGCAAGCATGTTACCTAACCCTAACCTCTAATCATAGCCTAGCTAATGTTAGCCAGCTATCTAACCTAGCTAACTTTAGCCACAACAAATTGGAATTCTTTATGAAGAAAAGTGTGTAATGGACACGAATGCGTTATGAATCAAATAATTTGGTGGACACGAAAATCATGGACTGGACACATGCATGATGAAGAAAATGTGTCGTAATTGGTGTATATCTGGTGATAATCTGTGAAAGTGTGTTAGTCTCCTTCCTCCCAGGTCTTTCATCACTGAGCTCTTCCGTTATAACCCCACCACTGGCTCAACGTCAGACAGCCCAGCAGAGTGCTCAGATGAAGGGTTAAGGAGGAAGTGATTGAACCCCTGCACCCCCTGTCTACATTCCTAGTGGGGAGTACATATAGATTGGCATTCATGTACTATTTTGAGTCAGTGCTGTCTTTGTGTTTGATCACGTCTTGATGAAGAGAGAAACTGACTAGAGTTTTTATTTTTTTTCCTGTATCTTTATGTACATGGAGGATGACTCTGAAACGTTGTTGGATAAAATGGATGGATGATCTTTTGACGACTGCGTAGTCCCAAATAGTGTTGTTTTGGGACGATGTACTGTTACAAAGCACTTGGCATCATTGGTGGATTTAATGAGCGTGCACTTCAAAAACCAAAGTTTGTCAGAACCGCGAGAATGGTCTAGTGTTGAGTCCACATCTGTTGTGTAGCTCCAGCAATATGCCTCATTAATAAATACAATTAGACGGTTCATATCGTTCTCATTTATCATTTTATCCAGTGCTTATCTTTTTACATTGATTTGAGGTTGAGGCATATTAATAGCAGTAATAGACCAGTAATAAATGACTGGCCCTGATAAACTGGTCTAAATGATAATGATACTGCATGTATTGATTGGGGATGACAACCATTCAGTGCTGTACCCGTCATGGGGGGTGCTGTTTTTAAGTCATTCCCTAAATAACTACATGTGCCCTCCCCCTCTCACTCTAGCAAACGAGCCATAGCTGATTCACCATTTAAGTCATTACCAGAGTTAATGCACAGACACAGAACAGAGTGCAATAATTGATTCTTAAAAGGTTCATATAAGTTGTTGCTTAACATGAAACCACAGATCTAGGATTTTGTTACCTCCCAATCCAAGACCTAGCCATCAGTGGAACAAATATCTGACCCTATACCGTGATTAGGGGCAACTTTAGAAAAATAACATCATTTAGTCGTTTTGAGCTAAATCTTACCTTTACACTTTTAAAATGGTCCCAAATGATTCAAATGTTTCATATTTTACATCTAATACCCCAAATACTCTCTGTATTCAGGTCTCAACATCGTTGGGTAGGGAACAATTACAATCATCACACAGTCAGGCAATTACTGTATCACCAGTAATGCAATTGTGAATTTGATTCATTTCTTTCTTATGAATTACATTACGCATCTAATTATTTCAGCTCAAATGACAGAGGCAAACTCAGAGCCAGTATCGCTGGCCAAGAGAGAGATACCTACATTGAAAAACCTCTTCCTTGTATTTCCATAACTTTATTCATGGTGTCTTTTGTATTTTCTAATATCCACAACCTCTCATTCCAATTAGCATATCTTAACTGTTAATGCACATTACAAAACATATACCCCCCCACACTTCCATACACACACACACACACACACACACACACACACCAAACTTCATCAATTCAGTTCTCTTTCATACAGCCCATTCTTTAGAGATCCAATGGGTTCTTACAGGTAGCTTTCAAGTGGATGTAGCTATGACCATGGTTGTTGCTGCGCGTCCTTTTGATTGCAAGACGTTTGTGATTCAGGCTGCGGCCCTGTTGTTTCAAAAGCAGCTCATAGCCCTACATTAATTAGCCTCCTATTAGGTCTGGCGTCGCATGAATCGCCTGCTCTCTCCCTCTATTCTCTAGCTTGTTGCTCACATAAAAGACTGTTTGAAGATAACATTCATGGTAGGACGGGGACGGGGAGGGGCACTCAGAGCTCATTTCAATCTAACCCGCACCGCAGTGTCTCTATAGTATCCTCTTCTTCCCATGGTCAAGTCAAATCAAAGGTTTTGGGTATTGAGAAAACCTACCAGTATTCATAGGTGGACTCCCTTAAACAGAGAAATGCTTCCAGTATTCATCAAAATGCCAAGTTTGTGTGGGGGCAGTAGAATGCATCATCTAAAGGAGGTTTCAGGTAGGAGTCTGCCAGATAAAGGTGACAAACACTTCCCTACATGACGATGCAGAGTTTTGAATGCATGAAAAAATGATGAGATCGATTGATTTGAATGAGATCTACTGTCTTTGGATTTTATATGCAAAATACTTATTGCTTATTCCGTTCTTGTGGTCATTCAACATTTTATTAAATTTTGCTTTATAAGAATCACTGAACCATGAGTTCTAGTGCAATGGAGGGACAGTGGCTGATGCACCAAGTTTTCTGTATTTGAATAGCAAATTCAATCACAATGTAGGTTAACCTTCAAGCTACAGTGTGCATTGATTCACTGTTAAATATGCATTCAGAAGATTTATTATCTAGCAGGGGCTGGACAAACGGTACAATCTACATTTTCATCCTCTTCCCCCTCTTTTTTTCCCTCTCTTGTCAACGCTGTGATCTAAAATCAGAACTATCCATCACTGTGGCATGTAAAACAAAAATAAATGAAAGTCGGTGAGAAAATATATTCCTGGGGAATAAAATGAGAATAAAATGCTGTTGAAGCGTTTAGTGAAGGTTTAGAAAAGGAGAAGACAATTGGTAATGTATGCAGCTTCAAACTTTTACTATTTTAAATGACTGTTTTTAGAGTAGTTATTATTTTTGAATACATTTTTTTTATTACGTAATTGATGTTCGCCACACAATGCATTTGAACTTAGCTTGTGCAGCTATAACTTAACAAAGGAAAAGATTGAAACATAATCATTATTTACAGACCAATACTACAGTTGATGTACTGTAGATAATTCGTTTAAAACTGAAAATGGTATTAAATTCATATGTGTTAAACGTGTCAAACTAATCTAATACACTCGGTTCTCTAAGAGCAAATATTGCTAATGAAAATGTTTAATAAAAATGTATAACAAGTGTATCTAAAAATTGATTTTTTTTTGTGTGTGTTTATCTGTTTTTACAGGTTTTAACATTATGGCACTGATCTATTAAATATGCAGAAATGTCAATCCATTTTTCAAAGAATTGATTATATGAATAAATGCAATCATATAGATTCAATTCCTGTTACTTTCTGCTCTGTACGAGCACTTGTGTATATGTGTGTAGATATCTGCAGAAAACTGACAGACAGATCAGGGGCCAGGAAAAAGGAAAATAGAGAGAGATCCACTCTAATGGAACGGCCCATAAGACAGCCTGGCTGCGTCTGTAATGGCACCCTATACCCGGCCTCTGTAGTGCACTTCTGTTGACCAGAGCCCTATGGGATGCATCCTGTGTGTGCCAGGAGGGCATAACGTTTCTTCCTCACACTAAACTCCCTGCTGCTCTACCCATGATGCCTTATGCTCATGTCAGGGCCCGTTCAGAACCCAGTTGCCAAGGGCAACCCATGCACATTTCTCCCTCTCCCTTTCTCTCCTCACACTGAGCAGATGCCCGTCCCAGAGGCGCAGATGTCACCATGCCAACAAGCAGGTGTCCAACATTCCAATGGGCAGGTGTTGCCATGTCAACAGGCGCCAAGTGTGTGATAAGAGGAAAAAAGAGGGTTGTGGTGGTGCAGGGATAAAGGTGTATGGAGCAGGGGGGCACACAAATACACACAGCCAGATGTATTCACACATTCTATTCAGCTGGACACAATCATAAAAACATATGCCCTCTCTGATAGAGACGACAACACATGCACAAATATACACACACTCTTCAACAAGACACACCTGTGTCACACACACATGGCTGTACAGATCACACACACTTGGTACTGACCATATGATCTGTCAGAATCTGAATCTGAGCGACCTGAGTCCCAGCAGAGAGGACAGATAATCTACGTTGCCACCTTGTGGCTTAGAATGTTCCTAGAGAAATAAATAGAATTCCCATACCACTGTTAATCGGTTATCACTAATGTAGCGATGAGACTAGGCCTATGTTATTGGTGCACAATGTGATGACAATCACCCACACCAGGGTTTCCCACACTCGGTCGTAGCCCCCCCCCCCCCCCCCCCCCCCCGGGTGCACGTCTTGGTTTGTGCCCTAGCACTACACAGCTGATTCAAACAATAATAGCTTGATGATTAGTTGGTTATTTTAATCAGCTGTGTAGTGCTAGGGCAAAAACCAAATTTCATACACTATCAATGCTTCCATGATAGAGATCCTGACAACTGTGGGAATAATATGAGCTACAGCATACAAGCCTGGTCAGTGTACCACTCTGTGAGCTTGAAATAAGGCACTTACATTGCATTCCATAAGCTGGAAGAACAAGTTTACTGTAATGTGGGGGAAACATTATAAGGCTAATCTTCATATATTCTCTTATTTCTCCAGTTAGATACTAGGGGGGGATGAGGGGATGATTTTGTATGCTAATATGAACCACACATTCACATGTCACCAGTGCACAGCTGCCTGGTGGCTGTGAGGAAATTGACTCGGTTATTATTCATTTCATTCAGTTTGTAAATTAAATATTCTTTACCCTGAGAGAAAGGAATCAAATGAACCAAGACGGCGACCGGGACCTTCTAACAGGACCTGACAGATCTTTTAAATAATGTAAATAATGTAAAATGTTTATTTATCAATGCTAACATTTACAAAAAAAAACTTAACACATGCATCCCCGCTGGCTGCTGACCTGCTTTCTAAGCTGCATGGCCTCCCAGTTTGGCTTCTCTGGATAGAAGTTCTCTGTAAAAGTTTAGGAAAATGGCAAAAGACATATTGTTAGTGTTTGGCGTGGCTACTGAATTATTTTTCCATTCTTAGAATCAGGTAGAAAGGGTGCTCTTTGGAAACAATTGTCCTTTTGCAATACATTGAAAAAGTCCAAGGTACTTAAGGTATATTTAGTTAAAAAGACTATTGAAAGCAATTTTCACAACGGCCACATTTGTAAATCAGCCCCATACTGGTTTTAATCTAACAGAAAGAACTGTGAGTTTCCCACCAGGTCTCTCAGTTCAGAAGCAGATTGTGTGAGGTATGATGGGATAATAGAAGAGAGAGGGAGTGGGAAATGTTTTAGCAACAGGGAAAGAAAGGGATGAGAGGGAGGAATGAGAGAATAGCTAGAGAGACGTAGTTTACACAATAACAATTGAGTAGGCGTGAGAGGGTTGTTACGGTAGACTTGAGATAGTGGATATACTGTACAGCAGGTTGTGGAAATCTGTTGCACCCCTTCTGCTCTTTCTAAGGACTAAGCCTACCTCAAATAAACTCCTCTTTTGAAGCTTCCTAGAAGGAAAGACCCCTTATTTAATTCCAGAGGGTGAATCTCAAAAACAAGTGAAAGATGTGTGAATTCACTAGAGAGATATTGAATCTTGTGACTTGCGAAAAGTCTTAAGCCTAAACTAAACATCTATCCAAATGTATGAATTAATATATGAACACATTAATTTATGATCTGCAGTTATGAGTTACATTATGCATTGACCCCCCTAACATCCCAGCTCAGGATATCATTATACTTCAATTAATACTAAGTCTGGCTTTACCATTGCAAACCAGTAGACAGATCTTTTCCATAAAATATATTACTTTCAAGAAATGTCAATCCCACTCAGGGTCACGGGTAGTATTTGCAAGTCGATCCCTGTATAAAAACACTTCCGCTCCGAGGATGAGATACCACTTGTAGTCTTTTGAGAGTCTTGTTGATGGTCCTCCGTGGTTTTAAGGATGCTCAGAAAAGACAATGCAGGATTGAAATTAATCGTACTGGGAATAACACTTGAATGGGTGGATTGTCTACCACCCCAGGTACTGTCTCAGTGAAGCCAACAAGGAAAGATCAACAGCAGATATTTACAAGGACCTTCACCTCATCAGGTCTGTCTGTCTGTCTCTCATATTGCATTGAAATCTATTGCTGAAGGGGCTCAGGATTTTTTAATATGGGAGTTAATTGATTTGGTTTGGTTTTCTCAGTTCATCTGGATGCCCAGGTAAACCTGTAGTCTGTCCCTGTTCTTTCCACGTCTGCTTCCAATGTCTTTCCTCCACAACGTCTTATAACAGTTGGAATGTGAGACAAAAAATAACCTTGTTCATAGGGATTTATTCACGCAATGTTAATAGCAGATTCACCAGTGGGTCAGTTCTGTTCAACCGTCCTGTATGTTACTGACACCCCCATTGAAAAGCCTGGATGTGTTATCCTAACTTCCGAGAGATGTCACCTAGATTAGCCAAACTGCGTGACTTTTATGCCTGTACTGGTGTAGTTCAAGCGTTAGTAATATGCCTGTTTTTGTTTTGTTTAATTCCGATACATAATACATCATGATTTTCATAAATGTTACTCTAATTAGGTTAGGGTCGCATATTAAATAACTCTTATGAATACACATGAAGAACAAAACAAAGAGAAATGTTAAGCATTTGAATAATCACATTAGAATTGTATATTTCTGTAATAAAATATTTGTCTGTGTATATTTTTTTTATCCAATTCCACAAGCTGACATAGCTACAGAGAAAGAGATATGACAGTGCCTTCTTGTAAGATGGCATTAATAAACATGTATAGCCTTAATTGTCACAAGAATTATGCTTCAGTGACTTCAGTGAACACGTAGAAGACAAACTTTCTCAAAAGATGGAGAAATTAGAAATGACTTAGTTTGGGACTAACTACAAAAAGAAGACCTCAGACAGGGAAGAGGTGAATTATATCATATTCTCACATTTTCCCTACTGTATGATGTATCTATAGTAGTAAAAAATCATTTAAATCCTTGAGAGAAAAAAATATTGGTTTATATTTTTTTCAGCAGTTGAAAAGGTAAACACTATTCCACATCCTTGCAAACATTTTTTTTTTGGGGGGGGGGATGTTTTTGGTGGTAATGTCAGTCACAGTATACGTCAATTCTAACACCAAATGATCAATAAAATGTTACAAACTGCACCTTTCAGCTTTGGTGCGATAAAGCCTGTACCCCTGAACCCATCCCAACACTGAATAGAAAAGTGATATTTCAGCAATATTTGAATATTCATGAGCAGTCCACTGGCTGAATGTGGTTCCAAGGCATGAATAACTACTGGAGGGGAAACCAGGCCCATATAAGGAGCAGCATGACTGCATAACGTTCCCCATGCCCAAATAAGGAGTTCTATTTAAACAGTGAATTCTGGACTCTTCCTTAGCTGCTGTACTCATTATAAATGTTAATAAGGCCATGTATTTACTGATAAAAATAAAAGAGAATTAACAGAATATTCTGCAAATATTTGCTGACAACCATTGCCATTTCTATAGTTATTACAAGATAGAGTGTTGTAATGGAAAAAGCATATTTGTTAATGAAAAACCAAACACACTTTGCTTGTGTTGAAATAGTATGATGAAACTGTAATTGAATGCATAATGTAATATTGGTGGGATTAAAGGGGACATATGCAGTGTATATACAGTATGTAAAAATGTATGAATAACTAAATCGAAGACCATCCTGCCTCATTAGAGAGCAAGCTATGAGAGGATGATTGGCTTTTGTGAAATAGACTCTACCAGAGACAAAGAACGTCAAACATATCCTAAAATACACATATTTTGTTTTATTTTAAAACATATACAAATGTGAAAACTCTGCTTAGGCAGTTGAGGAGGATGATAATAGACCCAGACTCTGTTTGGTTTGGTTTGGTTTCTCAGTTAATCTGGATGCCCAGAAACTTAACATGTGTAAATATTTGTATGAACATAACAAGATTCAACAACTGAGACATAAACTGAACAAGTTCCACAGACATGTGACTAACAGAAATTGAATAATGTGTCCCTGAACAAAGGCTGGGTCCAAATCAAAAGTAACAGTCAGTATCTGGTGTGGCCACCTGCGGCATTAAGTATTGCAGTGCATCTTCTCATCATGGACTGCACCAGATTTGCCAGTTCTTGCTTTGAGATGTTACCCCACTCTTCCACCAAGTTACCTGCATGTTCCTGGACATTTCTGGGGGGAATGGCCCTAGCCCTCACCCTCCGATCCAACAGGTCCCAGATGTGCTCAATGGGATTGAGATCCAGGCTCTTTGCTGGCCATGGCAGAACACTGACATTCCTGTCTTGCAGGAACTCACGCACAGAACGAGCAGTATTGCTGGTAGCATTGTCATGATGGAGGGTCAGGTCAGGATGAGCCTGCAGGAAGGGTACCACATGAGGGAGGAGGATGTCTTTCCTGTAATGCACAACAAGCTCAGTCCGATGATAATGTGAGATACCACCCCAGACCATGACGGACCCTCCACCTCCAAATCGATCCCGCTACAGAGTACAGGCCTCGGTGTAACACTCATTCCTTCAAAGATAAACGCAAATCCGATAATCACCCCTTGTGAGACAAAACCGTGATTCTTTCCTGGTGTAACTCCGGCAGCTGTTGTTGCCATCCTGTACCTGTGCCACAGGTGGGATGTTCGGATGTACCGATCCTGTGCAGGTGTTGTTACACGTGGTCTGCCACTGCGAGGATGATCAGCTGTCCGTCCTGTCTCCCTGTAACGCTGTCTTAGACGTCTCACAGTACGGACATTGCAATTTAATGCCCTGGCCACATCTGCAGTCCTCATGCCACCTTGCAGCATGCCTAAGGCACATTCACGCAGATTAGCAGGGACTCTGGGCATCTTTCTTTTGGTGTTTTTCAGAGTCAGTAGAAAGGCCTCTTAAGTGTCCTAAGTTTTCATAACTGTGACCTTAATTGCCTACCGTCTGTAAGCTATTAGTGTCTTAACGACCGTTCCACAGGTGCATGTTCATTAATTGTTTATGGTTCATTGAACAAACATGGGAAACAGTGTTTAAACCCTTTACAATAAAGATCTGTGAAGTTATTTGGATTTTTACAAATTATCTTTGAAAGACAGGGTCCTGAAAAAGGGACATTTCTTTTTTTTGCTGAGTTTATTACTTATTGTGTTGGGATCAATGAGGAAGAGCGATGCAGGTGGGCTCAGCAGACAGACAGACATAAACGTTGTTCCGAGATCATGGTTGAAGAGATTAAGAGAACATAATGGAACCCTCATTAACAAAATGGAGCCCACTCCATATAACATGTAGATATAGTGTAGGCTTATATGTCCATTTTGGCAGCAGTTTAAAAGGAACTTGGGAGAGATGATTAAATAACGCATTAGTATTCCTTTGAAGAGAGTGGCCTTGAGTTGGTGAAGAGGGCTTTCTCTACGGCTGCTCAGTAGCCACATGAAGAGTAGACAGAGGCTTGAAGAGAATTTGCCTCAGAGAAATTAAACGAAAGAATTTACATTTAAAAAAAGTATTACCCCATGATTAGATCTCTTTATTTTTTTAACGTCATTATCTAAAACAACGTGTGGCTTTACAACGTTTTCACTTCATATAGTACAATCAGTCTTTCTTTTCCAGTACTTGCTATCTTCCCTGGACCCAATCATTTTTTGCACATTGAGGAATTGATGTAATGTTATGACGAGCAGCATTGGCAGCACAATAAAAGATAGTGTGTGTTTTCTGTGTTTAAGATAGCTTATTTTATATTATTACTACTATAAAAGTCAAATATGGTGTGCATTCTCACCAGACTGCTGAGATTTTACATGACGTTTTACAACACCATGAAGGACCAGCAGCACTGAACTCCCCTGAATTATGCGCAGTAGTAATTATACAACCCTGTGTTCTGAATTGTAAATTCTCACATTAACATAGGCCCATTGTCTGTTAATTATTTCAAATGGAATGGGACATTATGTAAAACTATCTCTAAAGAAGAGTGCAGCGTGTAATGGGACTTGCCATCTTGTTCATGCAATTCAAATATATCCTGTGTCTGTGAGGTGAAAGCCATCAGATTTAAATCAAATCTGACGTTAATGTCGTCTGGGATTATGAGATATTAGGATGATAATCTGTGTTAAGCGGCCTGGCTGAGCCATGAGGTGATAGTACATGTTGGAAAATAGTATTTTTGTTTTTTATTATTAACTTAAAGCGTTCCTAAAGATTTTGACATAAATACAAGAGGTGCATGTGTTTGTTTCTGTGTTTTTGAAGCAGGAGTCTAGCAACTTTGACAGTTTAAAGTACCACTAGGCTAAGGTTCTCTCCTTCCTCTTGCTCCCCTATTTTCCAGCCTGGCCTCAGAGCCATATGAAACATACTTTACGTATGTCCAAGATGTATGATACCTACTAAAGGTTGGTCACGTAGAATAGGTGGGCGTAATCCGCGACCGTCTAGCAAGCCAACGGTTGCGTGTTCAATTTGCGTCGGGGACAACTGTAGCATTTTAGCTAACCCTTCCCCCAGCCATTATTCTAAACTTAACCCATTTCATCTAACCTGATACATCAACTCTCCTAACCTTTGTTGTTTTAGTTCTCATAACATTTTACATAAATTATCCTAACCTTTGTTGTTAGTTCCCCTAACTGCCAATAGACATTTTCCCGAAATTCTCCTTTGTTGTTACATTTGCAACAAGCAACCTGCTCTCAGAAAGAAGTATAATAATATACATCCTCCAGGTTGTATAATATGGTGTGTCCTATAATTCGTATGATATAGATGGGTTAGCTGACAACTTCACGAGAATGATGTGCACACTTCAGTGGGGTAAGTCCGTAAATTGTTGTGGTCCTGGATGGCCAGATAGCTACCAACAATGACAAGAAACTGCCATGTGGGGAATCGTGAGTGACTCGTTTAAGCTAGTTTCATCTTGTTCTTGATACCATATCTTGTTTCAAGGTGTTTTGATTTCATGTCAATGCTAATATCACTAGCTAGCTAATCAACAACTGTAATTATGTATTTGAATGACAACAAGTGCTCATTGTGCACATTTATTTATGTTTTCAATAAACATTGGAGACTAAATATAGTTTACATGTTGTCAGCAATCTAAGCCAACCCTGTATGTTTTGCCCCATAGTTGTGCACGTGCCGGTTTTGTTGCTAAACAACCAACCCATCTATTGTACGACCACTATTCCATTCATGTAACCTAATTTAACGTAATATATCATACTAAATTGAGTGTCACAGATTTACACACGGAATAATACGAATTGCCCTGAGACCAAGTTGTATTTTCTTCCTCTATAGTGTTTTATCCCCTTATACCTATACCCCTCATTTTCTCACCCCCTTTATTCACTATCCTCCTCAACCCTTCAACCCCTATTCGCCTCACCCCCCCCCCGTCACACCTTATCCCCTCTCATCCTCAAACCCTCATCCCTTATCTGCTCACCCTCAGCTCCTTACCCTTAACTATTCATCCCGCTCACCTCCTCTCCTCAATATGCCATACCCTCTCCTTCTCTCCCCTTCCCTCCATCCCTTTGCTGAGCACAGGTATTTGTTTAGGAATCTCAAGGTGGAAATTATACTCTATCTCCCTCGCTCGCTATCAACACACAATTATCATTGGCAACCATGCGGAACAGAGCTGAATTCAGCTGGGACTCCCGCTCTGATGACATTACTGTCTTCTAGGCCTGGCTCTGGAGGAATGGGCCTAGCACCTGCAGCACACATATACAAACACACACACACATGCACGCATGCATGCATAAACTGACACACACACATATGCAGGCATGCACACACACCTCAGAGATAATAATATTTTCTATTTAACTTTCATTTAAACTATCAAATCACATTGAGATAAAGAATCTCTTACCAAGAGAGACAATAAAACACAGGACAATCCTTTGGTCTCCATATCATATGTTTAATTGTATCTCACTCATTTGTTTTTCACTCACCTTGTTACTCATCTCTGTCTTTGACCTCCTATGATCATGTAAGGGCTCTATTCAATCCGTATCGCGGAGGATCAGCGTAGTAGCCTAGTAGCATGGGGCGGCAGCGTAGCCTAGTGGTTAGAGCATTGGACTCGTAATCGAAAGGTTGCAAAATCCAATCCCTGAGCTGACAAGATACAAATCTGTCATTCTTAACCCACTGTTCATAGGATGTCATAGAAAATAAAAATAAAAATGACATTTTACTGCATTAGCAGAGACTGCATTCACGGTAGAAGCTGCATGTGTCTGTTGAAACAGAAATTACCTTGATTTCTGTTGCGCAATCTGTAACACTTCAGCAATCCAGATTGAATAGAGCCCTAAGTCTATGGAGGTTTGTGACTTGCATGGCACCTATTCCTGGAGTCTGAAAACTCCTAGAGAAGGAGGGGCAGCTTTTGCTGACACATTGGTGGATTTAACTTTGAATAAATCGTGGGCATCTGCACAGTGTTTGGCAATTTGAGCAGCTCGTGCCTTTCCCATTCAGCGTGTTTTCCTTATTTTAGAGAAGAGAATCGTGTCTCCATTGCTTTACTCACCCCAAACATCATCATCTCTCTGAATAATCACACTGTCATAATGTGCCACTCTGTTCTTACAGGAAGTCACACGCTGTTGTTGTGTGGAATGGTAAATGGATGTCATTTGTTGAAAGGTAAATTAATTATGATGTATGGATGAAGGGTATTTGATTGACACAGACTCGGGAGAATCAGCAGCAAAGGACTCTGATCAATTCCTCCATTCATGAGTGAAATTACCCTCCTGCTATCAGCCAAGGTGTGAACACCTTCATATCCAGCTACACATATAAACAGGAACTGTATACAAATCCTACTTCTGACAGAATGCATAATCATCCATACAAGTTCATTAGAACTCCAGATGAAAAAAGTATGGTTTGTTTCAATAGGAAAACGCTGCCCTCTAGTGGTTAGGATATGAACAGATACGTGTGTTGTTGAGATCCCTGTTTATTATTAAATCCACATTTTCAAGTTTGGATTTGGTTCTGTCATTTGACAAAAAATTTGGCACATTTTTATTTGTTTAATTGGTCAGATTTACATGAACAATTATGTCATAAAGACCAAGTTCTAAGTCCCAAGAAACAAAGAGCTCTTCTGTTGGATCTGACAATTAGTCTTGATGGTTGTACAGTCGTCTCAAATAAAACTGTGAAGGACCTCGGCGTTACTCTGGACCCTGATCTCTTTTTTGACGAACATATCAAGACTATTTCAAGGACAGCTTTTTTTCCATCTACGTAACATTGCAAAGATCAGAAACTTTCTGTCAAAAAATTATGCAGAAAAGTTAATCCATGCTTTTGTCACTTCTAGATTAGACTACTACAATGCTCTACTTTCCGGCTACCCGGATAAAGCACTAAATAAACTTTAGTTAGTGCTAAACACGGCTGCCAGAATCTGGACTAGAACCCCCCAAAATAATATTTGATCATATTACTCCAGTGTTAGCCTCTCTCCACTGACTCTAGTGGTTATAGCGTTGGGCCAGTAACTGAAAGGTTGCTGGATCAAATCCCCAAGCTGACAAGGTCAAATCTGGTATTCTTCCCCTGAGCAAGGCAGATAACCCACTGTTTCTTGGGTTCTGAAGATGTTGATGTTGATTTAAGGCAGCCCCCCCGTACGTCTCTGATCCAGAGGGGTTGGGTTAAATGTGGAAGACACATTTCAGTTGAATGAATTCAGTTGTACAACTGACTAGCTATCCCCCTTTCCCTTCTTGCTAAGGCTGATTTCAAGGAGGGGTGCGTGGGTTGAGTCACTGATGTGATCTTCCTGGCCAGGATGGCGCCCCCCTCTGGTTTGTGCCATGGGGGAGATATTTGTGGCCTATACTCAGCCTTGTCTCAGGGTAGTAAGTTGGGGGTTTGAAGATATCCCTCTAGTGGTGTGGGGGCTGTGCTTTGGTAAAGTGGGTGAGGTTATATCCTGCCTGGTTGGCCGTGTCCGGTGGTATCGTGTCTCCCGACCCCTCCTGTCTCAGCCTCCAATGCTGCAATAGTTTATGTGTCAGGGGGCTAGGATCAGTCTGTTATATCTGGAGTACTTCTCCTGTTTTATCCGGTGTCCTGTGTGAATTTAA
This sequence comes from Oncorhynchus kisutch, assembly GCF_002021735.2. Taxonomy (NCBI): domain Eukaryota; kingdom Metazoa; phylum Chordata; class Actinopteri; order Salmoniformes; family Salmonidae; genus Oncorhynchus; species Oncorhynchus kisutch. The sequence continues at coordinate 20,867,481 of NC_034199.2, forward strand.
GTATGCTCCCTTTAATTCTCTCCCTCCCCTCCCGGAGAACCTGAGCCCTGAGACCTTGCCTCAGGACTACCTGTCCTGATGACTCCTTGTTGTCCCCAGTCCACCTGGTCGTGCTGCTGCTCCAGTTTCAACTGTTCTGCCTGCGGCTATGGAACCTTGACCTGTTCACCAGACGTGCTACCTTGTCCCGGACCTGCTGTTTTCGACTCTTTCTCTCTACCGCACCTGCTGTCTCTAATTCTGATAGCTTGGCTATGAAAAGCAAACTGACATTTAGTCCTGAGGCGCTGACCTGTTGTACCCTCTACAATCACTGTGAATATCATTGTTATTTGACCCTGCTGGTCATCTATGAACGTTTGAACATCTTGGCCATGTACTGTTATAATCTCAACCCGGCACAGCCAGAAGAGGACTGGCCACCCCTCAGAGCCTGGTTCCTCTCTAGTTTTCTTCCTAGGTTCCTGCCTTTCTAGGGAGTTTTTCCTAGCCACCGTGCTTCTACACCTGCATTGCTTGCTGTTTAGGGTTTTAGGCTGGGTTTCTGTACAGCACTTTGTGACATCGGCTGATGTAAAAAGGGCTTCATAAATACATTTGATTGATGATTGATTGAACTCCTAAACAGGCTTTATGTTGCAAATGTAATTAAGATAATACACATATATAACATTTAGTACATATTACAAATAGCTGAAGCCAATTGCAAACATTAGATTATCACAAGATGATCACTCACTAAACCATCAATAGGCCTAAAATCACCCTCACATCTGATCTCAATTGCAACCAGTGGTGTGTATATTTGAGGGTGACAAGGGAAGGCAGGTTTACTCAAATATTTGACCAATAAAAAACGTATATGACAAAACAATTTATATTTCGCCTCTTTGTGTTTTCATTATTTTCTGTAAATTTGCAAGTGGCTGAATCTCCCCGGGGGAATCTTCTGAGTGAGGGAAACAGTGCCCCTCCGTCTCAGTATGTGTAGCCCATGTATCTGATGCTGTCTGGACCAACAGAGTATGAGATGTTGCCGGTGTAGCATTTGATTGATTCATGCCAGCAAGAATTTAGCACATTGATCAAATAATTTGCCAATCAGCGTTGAGTTTAGCTCAACTGTGGGTTGTTCAGGTGCAGCAAAATGCCACCCAAGGTAAACCCTGTTTGGATTTGGCTTCACACCAATCAAATACATTTCTAAGCAAGTTCAATATGTAGCCTAGATGTAGCCTTGTAGGCTCACGTTAACTAGCTAGCTAATTTAGCTGGTTTATTGTTGCCCATACGATGAAGTTAAGCGAGCAAGCATTTTAGCTAGGTAGACTATGACAACAAAAACTAAAAGTTTCCTGTATGACATTTTTTTTATGCACGCACAAACACAGAAATCAGTATGGGCAGCCACATAATATCTTGCAACATTGAGTGGACTAAATAGTTTTTGGTATCTTTAAATTTGTATATATATATATATATATATATATTTTTTTTTTAAACTAGGCAAGTCAGTATTTACAATGATGGATTAGGAACAGTGGGTTAACTGCCTTGTTCAGGGGCAGAATTACAGTTTTTTCCTTGGGAGCTCAGGGATTAGATCTAGCAACCTTTCGGTTACTGGCCCAACGCTCTAACCATTAAGCTACCTGCCGCCCCATATATACAGCGTATACAGTGCATTCAGAAAGTACTCAGACCTCTGGACTTTTTCCACATTTTCTTACGTTACAGCCTTATTCTAAAATCTTTTTTTTTTAATCTCATTAATCTACACACAATACTCCATAATGACTAAGCGAAAAAAATATATTTTTAAACATTTTTGGAAATGTATTAAAAATAAAAAACTTAAATACCTTATACACAGAAGTATTCAGACCTTTTGCTATGAGACTCGAAATTGAGCTCAGGCCCATCCTGTTTCCATTGATCATCCTTGAGATCTTTCAACAACTTGATTGGAGCCAACCTGTGGTAAATTCAATTGATTTGAATATGATTTGGAATGGCACACACCTGTCTATGTAAGGTCCCACAGTCTACAGTGCATGTACGAGCAATAACCAAGCCATGAGTTCAAAGGAATTGTCTGTAGAGCTCCGAGACAGGATTGTCTCAAGGCACAGATCTGGGGAAGGGTACCAAAAAATATATCTGCAGCATTGAAGGTCCCTAAGAACCGAGTGGCCTCAATATTTCTTAAATGAAAGGAGTTTGGAACCACCAAGACTCTTCCTAGAGCTGGCGGCCCGGCCAAACTGAGCAATCGGGGGTGTGCCAAGGAAGGTGACCAAGAATCCAATGGTCACTCTGACAGAGCTCCAGAGATCCTCTGTGGAGAAGGAAGAACGTTCCAGAAGGACAACCATCTCTACAGCACTCCACCAATCAGGCCTTTATGTTAGAGTGGCGAGACGGAAGCCACTCCACACGCCGATGTCATGTGGCCTGAGTCTTTGGCAGTATTACTTATGGCTAGGATGCAGGGATTGAGCTCTGGCCAATTCCGGTGTGAGTTATCTGGCCCAAATGTATTACTTAGGGCTCGGGCTGATTCCGGTGTGAGTTATTTGGCCCAAATGTATTACTTAGGGCTCGGGCTGATTCCAGTGTGAGTTATCTGGCCCAAATGTTTTACTTGGGGCTCAGGACGATTGTGGCTACTCTCTGGCAGATGATTACACCAGCTGCTTTATATAATTAACATTTTATTATTTATTTATTTTTCCATATTTTCTCATTTCTGTGATCAAAAAAGAACATTTCAATTGAATTCTTTAAGAGTCCTGTTTAAGTAGTATTTGAGTATTTTGATACTTTGTGCAAGGCCATTGATAAGCATGAAAAACTTTGTGATGGGGCCTCTCGAGTGGCGCAGCATCTAAGACACTGCATTGCATTGCAAACTACGTTGCTACAGATGCTGGTTTGATACCCGTGCCGGGCGTGACAAGGAGACCGATGAGGCAACACACAATCGGTCCAGCGTCGTCCGGGTTAGGGGAGGGTTTGACCAGCCACAATGTTCTTGTCCCATCGCACTGTAGCGACTCCTGTGGTGGGCCAGGGACATGAACGCTGACACGGTCACCAGCATTGTATCATGAAGCAGTGCAGCTTGGTGGAGTTGTGTTTCGGAGGACGCACAGCTCTCAACCTTCGCCTCTACGGGAGTTGCAGCGATGGGACAAGACAATTGGATATGACGACAAGTATGTAAAAGAAATTGTGCATGGGTATAATTTGTATGTATAATAGTAGTATTTAAAATGACTAAATAGGGTCATTTTGTTTACGTTTATTTAAAAATGCATCGGGCCGCTTCTGGTGGGAATCTGGTAAGATCCCTGCAAAGTCGGCTAAATTCTGGTAGACGGAAACAGCCTGATGTACTTAGGCGATTCAGGGCAGTCATTCATTTTGATTCCGGGCCGAGTCCGACACCTGATTCCAGGCCGGTTCCTCATTGCTAGCTGGGAAACAACATTGGCCAGCTATTTACCGCTCCCTAATGCAGATGTCGAAATGATCTTTTAGTTTTACTGCAGCCAACATTTTCGCCCTCTGGTTGGTATTATTATCGGATCAATTAAAGCTTCCTTTAAAAGCAGACTATGGGCAATGTATCTATTTGATGTTCATTACATACAACTGAAAAAAGGATTTCCTTGTTTACCACAGCAAATCTATTGTGGCAGTTTACCCGACACTTTGTATGAGTTAAAAACTAATAGTGTAGCCTACTCATATTATTATATTTGTTTACAATTTACGTAATCCATTAAATACAACTGTCTTTAAAAGAACATTTTCTGATATGGTCATTCCTTATTATTATAATTTTTTTTCACCTTTATTTGACCAGGTAGGCCAGTTGAGAACAAGTTATCATTTACAACTGCGACCTGGCCAAGATAAAGCAAAGCAGTGCTACAAAAACAACACAGAGTTACACATAAACAAACGTACAGTCAATAACACAATAGAAAAATCGGTATACAGTGTGTGCAAATGAAGTAAGGAGGTAAGGCAATAAATAGGCCAATAGTGGCGAAGTAATTACAATTTAGAAATTTACACTGGAGTGATAGATGTGCAGATGAGGATGTACAAGTAGAAATACTGGTGTGCAAAAGAGCAGAAAAACAAAAACAAATATGGGGATGAGGTAGGTAGTTGGTTGGGTGGGCTATTTACAGATGGGTTGTGTACAGCTGCAACGATCGGTAAAACTGCTCTGACAGCTGACGCTTAAAGTTAGTGAGGGAGATACGTATAAGTCTCCAAATTCAGTGATTTTTGCAATTCGTTCCAGTCATTGGCAGCAGAGAACTGGAAGGAAAGGCGGCCAAAGGAAATGTTATCAAGATGGGGGTAAATAAAATGTCCCAGGACAGTCCATATTTGAAATGTGTAACTAAATCAGGTAAATCCTTAAGCCTATATAATCTATATTATTTTATCAACTGAAAATGTCATCTATACAGTTATTTTGAATGGCTTATACTGTATTATTGTGTCATTTAAGGTGAAACGTTTGATCAAAAATATAGGCCACTACTTCGATATTATTTTGCTCAAATAAGTATTTTTACATTCATCACCAGCATTACAGTTTCCTATGCTACTGATAGGTCGATATTTCACTGGGGACGGGAGTAGAGAATCTAGATCAGCTGTCTGGTATCATAATCACTTGACACGGTAACGAGAGATCAACTGATCTAATGGTTCATCCTTGTGGGGGTTTTCGCAGGTGCATTTCATCTCCTGTCAATAGTGTTTTAAGAAATCCAGCGGTAACCTGCAGGAGTGCATTAAGTTCCAAGCCTGTTAGTTGAAATCGACGATCAGAAAATTACATGTGTGATTTCAAACTCACTCAAAAACACAGTTCTTGATTTAAAGAACACATTTACACACACCAGAAACACAAAGATACCCCCAGAAACGAGAAATAATAAAACCTCTGAACAACAACAATAACATGGTTGAAAGGAATGGGAAGTAATGATGAGAGCCATTATAGACTGTGGCCTAAACATGGCTCTGACCTGGGGATGATAACCAGATGCCAGACAACCCTTCCTCTAAAGTAAGGCTATCATCCCTCTCTTTTTCCCTAGACAGAGGGCAGTTTCCCAGCCCTGGGGAGGTAGAGGAAGGAAGGGCTGATGAAGCTCCCCAAAACATTAAGCATGTTAGTGATAGGAGCCACGATGCACGACGCTGTCACTGAATGTGGAGGCATAAAGAAACAACGTACCAGGATAGCTCCAATGATGGATGTAATGTCATTCACCAACAGGCTCAGCAGAATGAGCTGAATAGTACGGGACGCTCTTCTCTTCATCAGGTTCCCTCCCTCTTTCTCTCCCTGTCCCTCTTTCCCTCCATCCCCTACACCAAACCTGGCCACCACCCTCAGGATGGACACACAGTAGAAAAAGTAGATTGGTCAGTGATAGCGAAAAGGCAGACGTTGACTATCATGCCGCCTATTAAGCCTATCACAACACAGAAGACGAGGGACATCAGCCAAACCAGAGCCACACACACTGCCCTGTGCCTCAGACTCCTGTACTTCAGGTAGACCAGTGGGTGGACCATCGCCAGCTAGCGTCCTACACAGATCAAGTCCTGGAGTAGAAGGCGACCGACAGTGACCGAGCCGAACGTGTAGCTGCTAAATTGGAAGAGGTAGTTGAAGACGGTAAATGGAGAGAGAAGGCAGAAGAAGAACTCAGTGACAGCCAGGTTGAGGGAAAATATCTCCTGGGTGACCTGAACCAGAGGACCATCCACAGATACCAGGTGTTGGTGACACAATAGTCTTCCCATGGAAACTTGGTGGTGTGGTTTGTCATGGGAGGAGTTTCTAGAAATCCTTGTGGAAGGATTCCAGATTTCCTGTTAATTCCAAGGAATCTTCCAACCAGGATCTCTGGAAAAGTTTCCAGAATTATAAAACCCTACCTAGAAGTCACCTTATGATGACTTGCAAAAGTGATGTGTTATACCTGTTCGAATCCAACCAGAACATCCAGCTGTTGGAATTGTTATTCACCTGCAACTTGCATTGTGAACGAGGTTAGAAACATTGTGGGACGACGTAAACCATTCCTGTAACGGGGGCAAAATTCTAACGCACTGATTGGATTAGTTTAGAAAACATTTGTATGTTCAAGTAATCAACGCACGTTCATTTAGAATAAAATGGCAACAAAAAAAACACATTCATGAAACAAATGTCATCAATTTATTTGTGTTTCAAACTGCATGTCGTAATTTCATTACAGTGTATACTATTTACAGGGCAAACAAATACTTTAAACATTTGAACCAGAGCTGCATATGTCCGCTCAATCAGAAATCATCTTTACATTTCTGTCACACAACATGTAACGCTTCAGCGATCCAGATTGAACAGAGCCCCTAATTTTGATTTCTATACCTTAATTCTAACTCTTCACACCGCATGCTTATATAATGGTAAGGCATTCACATTTCTCTCAAAATGTGTTAATAATTGAAAAAGGAATACACGTGTATTATATTTATAAAGTGGTAATCAAATCTATAGAGAAGCATATGAAGTGACTTGTTCACCCTTCATGTATGTTAAAGCACACCTCAACACACTCAGCAAATGACAGTAGCAGCCTTCTAAAACCATTTGACTAAAAATACAAATACAAAGAGAAAGAATTCAACAAACAAAACATCCTATACCATAGTCATTCCCAACTCGCTGCTATGGCAACGTGACAGCCGACTACCTTTGTAAGCAAATCACCAACAGCCGCCACCACAGTTCAACCAACCAATCCTGTGTCTCTCAGTACTGTAGATGTCAGGTGAAGAGCATGTAGTGATGGGGGACTGAGGCGTTGGTTGTGTCTCAAATGGTACCCTATTCCCTATAGAGGCTCTGGTGAAAGTAGTGCACTAATATGATGGTATAGGGTGTCATGTTGGGTGGAACTCTGTCAAACACTTGCAGTGACTGAAACATGTCATTGTAACCTGTCAAATCAGTCACACCACGGAGTTCAAAGAAGTCCCATTCCATTTCTGGATGATTGACAGAACACAGAGATTTCTGACACATTCTTGAAGTTACAGAGCAGGGTTGGGGTCAATTCCTTTTCAATGAAGTCAATTCAGGAAGTAAACTGAAATTCTAATTCCAATTTACCGCAATGCTTAGCTATGAGACATTTTTTAAATTGGAATTTCATTTTACTTCTTCAATTATACAAATTGAAATGGAAATGGCCCCAACCGTTGCAGCGTTCCCGAAGTCTCAGCGCCCCGCCTTCTACCTGCCACAGCGACAACAATCAGTGGTACTGCATCCGTACGGACCGGCCAATGAGGAGGAAAAGGAGTCCTGCCAGCAGGCAGAAGGAGATGCCGACGGGGGCGAAGAAGAAGGACAGGCCGTAGTGGATGGTGAGGTCAAAGGTGGGACAAATAGAGGAGCGCTGGTGGTCCACATAGACCTGTACCACATCCAGCACCTCCACCCACAGCACATACATCACCACCACAACAAGAAGGAACAGAGCTGTGGGGAGCAGGAAGGGTGAGAGAGAGAGACAGTGGTAGACTATCAGATTGGCTGCAGCAGATATTTGTATTAGTGATGGTATTGATGAGCTCTTCGTCTTTGTACATCTCTTCAAGAGAGATAAACTGTTGTGCTCAAGCCTATCTTAAATGTTGTATCCTAAAAATGATGATGATATAGGCCAATAACTCACCAGATGTCAGGAAGAGCACACCCCCAGCCTTATATAGACGGTGACTGGCAAATGGGGCGGCGCAGATGATGAAGAACCCACCTAAAACGACGGCAGCCACCCCAATTAGCATGAAGATACTCCAGAAGCCTCTGTAGACTGGACAATAGAAATGTCAATCATTGTTAGAACCATGGCAACCAGTGAGCAACAGAATTATACTTTAATTTGAATACTCACTCACAATCTCAAAGTAGGCTACATGGCAATGGCATATAAAATATATATACACAGAGAGAGAGAGAAAGAGAGAGAGAGAGAGAAAGAGAGAAAAGCACTTACTGATTGCGGAGTCATATGCGGTGGCGTTGTGAGTCTGTTGAAACACAGGAAAGGGGAAGAGGTAGGCGTGTGTGCAGACTTTAGAGTGGGGCTGATTGGCTAGGGAGAGACAAACAGGCCCATTGTTAGATACATTAAATCATATCACATTATAGAACTAATAAAAAAGCAATAGGTTGTGGCACTGGCATTAGCAAATATCCTCTCCCCATCAAGGGCCCTTATATTACAAAGACAGCATATACTAGTAGGATCAATACAGAGACTAAGCTGGCATTGTCTTCAGGTTTTATCGAATGCATTAAATTTGATAATTGAATTAAATCTAATCTAATTTGTACTCGTAATACTTTATTTTTATCTATTTATCTTCCTCCTCTCCCTCTCTCCTCTGCGGAATTCAGCAGACCCTCGCAAGGTCGTTCCCTGAGCTTTAGGGTGTTTGTGACAATGACCCTCCCTGGATGTTCCCTATTAGAGATTTTCAACACATTTCATCAGATGGAAAAGGACTTGAATAACATCACATGATACAGCCTTTCCATAGAGTCACATGACATAACATCTCATGATAGGAGTCTCATACTACGTCAAAGCATCAGAAGTCACATTCGATAAACAAGTGATTTACCTTCATGACTTTCATGAAATGTTTGCATTGTTCTACTGTCCCTGTACTGGCCCAAATGTAGATGAAAGAAAGTAATGGGATAGAGTGAAAGAGCGTGAGAGTAGAGAATGGAGAGGTAGGGTCTAAAGCTTCAGTCATATGTGTTTCCCAATATCCAAACATGCATACAAACACATGCGTTGTACACGCCTACTAAAAGGCACTGGGGCTGTTACACACTTTGTCCGAGTATACAAACCAGCATATTGTGTAAAGATACCAACTGTTGGTTGTTCTGGCTGAATTCCAATATGAATTACATGCCAGCATAATTTGACTTGCAGACCGCATGAGGCCTGTAAACCATGAGGTTCCTAACATCACTGTGATATGGTAAAACTTGATCATCAAAGTAAGGCTTGTAATATATGTAATGCATTTTCAAAAACAGTTTAATTAGTGATAACATTCACCTACAGTCAAAACGCACTCGGTGAAGTCCAAAGGACTGAAGATGAATGAATTCAATAACCATGTCTCTGTTACAAACAAAGGTAGTCATGCGTAGTAACTACAATTCCCTTTAAAAGGTAAGGCACACTGGGAAATTATATTGGAGGCATGGCTTAGTGGGCGACGTGGCTTTCAATTAGTTATTTTTGGCCAACCGTAAGTGGAAGTGTTGTATCAGTTTTAGTGGTCTATGGTTATGTTAATTAAAGTTTGAGTGTGTCTGTTTACAGCAATGTATTCTTTTGAAATGGTTACATAAGCACATGTAGCAATCAAAACATGTTAATATTATTGTAATGTCCTTAACCCAACACTGAGTGACCTCATAAAGAGATATAGACTTCTTGATGTAATGGTTAAAAATACTATATGAGGTGTTATTGCTTTCACAATTACTGTAAATTATATACACTTGCTAGTATTAAAAATAGCATATGAGGTGTTATTGCCTCACATTGAAAGTGTAATTCACACTCTTGAAAGTGTTAATTCACACTGTTGAAGTGTGACATCGTTTAATATTTTAAAAGTATGGACCCATATAGACACTTGCTCAGTGTTAAATTTAACAGAATTTGCAGAATATGTTATCTGACTTACTGATCCAGAACTTCAAGAGGGTGTCATCGTCCAGGTTTCCCCCGAAGGAGCACCTCCAGAAGAAGCCCTCGTGGTAGAAGGTGGTGTCTGGGGGGAACCCCCTACCGGGTTCCACCAGAATCATGTCACCACGCTGAGGGAAGATAATAATAGTAACAACACATTAGTAGAACCCTCCATCATAAGTCCTTCATATTACAGCCGTAACAATGACATAATAACATGTCATAAAGTCTTAGTCGTCTTCACATTTTGCCTGGTATTTTCTTTTCTAGCATTAGCCATAATGTCATGTATTATGTCGTACCTTGCCAACTGGTTCACATAAATGTTGTCACAGTATATGGTGCTAGTGCTACAACTGCTGACTGTAAGGTCAAGGGTCACGCTGAGGGAGCACCTTTAGCTTTTTTTGATCGTATGGATATCATGCAGACATTCCTTTGTCATTGCTCATTGTGAGAAGCTGGATCTGCTGTAGTGAGTGATATTTGATATTCAACTACATATCACTGTGGTGTTGTATTTCTATCACTCAGGAATCCAACGTGTCTCATTTGCTGGATGGTTGCAGAGCAACTGCATTAAACAGTGTCTGGTTTCACTAGCAGCCCCTAGGGAGGTATGTATACTGTAGTGGGGTGCGACTTTTGCTATAGGGACGGGGTGGTTATTTCCCCCCACACATTCTGAAATTGCATTTTTGTCCCCCCCAGTTTTATCATAATTGTTGTTGTTTTTTAAACCGCGACTGTGTGCTTTAGGCCTCTGACGCCTTGAGCAGACTGATAGCGTCATTGCATCAATGCTGCATAATAAATTCTGCAGTCAAACTTTTCATTATGTAATCGAAAATTGTGAGCAACAAAAGTTCACATTCACCTTTTGCTACTATTTCTGCCAAGTCTACTCAAACAATTTGATGCACACATTGGATATATCCAACGTATGCACCACACAGAACACAGAACACACTGCAACTTCCTCTGCAACACAATGCTGCAAGGCAAATGCAGCTTTCTATGGGAAATGAATGTACTTCTGGTGTACCAAAAAGCAATGACGCTGTCGGTGTAATCGAGGCTGTTTGACCAGGCAACCAATGTTTTTCTAAAGCCAATGAAGCATGTTGAATTAGTTTTCTTCCTATGAATTTGGCTCTAGTATTTGAACGGTTTAATCAGTGACAAAACCACACATAATGACTGGGGGAAATGAATTGATCTTCTGCTCTAAGAAAGATGAAATACACAATGATGCTGGTGATCTTCCTTCTGCTTTCCTGAACCTGTCAATACCTCTCTGATGCATTTCAATCATTCAAGCATTCTCATTTAGACTTCAATTTGGCATTACCTGATTTGACATATCTTATTGTTATTTCTAAGGCCAGATTAAAAAGTATCATCAAATCATTTTTACACATTAGTTTCAGATACCCCCAAGTGCCCTAAAATAGAAAATAAAATAGTGTGGTGGTCCATGTTATTACTTTTTAAAAACAAATATGTCTTAATAGGGCAGTAATATAATACAGGAAATGCTTTTCAGAGGAATTGACTGTAGGCTACTTCAGCATTGTAAAGGTCTGCCACCCCCCCACCTCTGGCTCATATTGTAAAGGTTTGCCCCCCCCCCCACCCCCCACCTCTGGCTCATATTGTAAAGGTCTGCCCCCCCCACCTCTGGCTCATATTGTAAAGGTCTGTCCCCCCCCCTCCCACACACACATTTTTGTTCTAGCCCAGCACCAACACAGCTGATGGAAGTAATTATATAAACATCAAGGCTTTGATTAGTGGAATCAGGTTTGACCTTGACCCCGACACCACTTCCTCTAAGGAGACTCCAACCAGAAAAGGAACAACTTTCCTTGACTTCTATGGTCTATAATCAGTCTCTGACCAGCTGATCCTCCCAGAATACCCAAACCCACCATAACCCTAACCTCCAACCCCTAACCCTCAATTCAGCAAATAGAGACAAAACAACAGTCTTAGCCAATGTTACCCCCAATCTTACACCAATGACTACCTTTTTCGTCTCCTTTGTTTGTATTTTATGACCACTGATATAAAGAGAAAAGAGGACCAGGAAAAGGAACATCCCAGAGAGGCTACACAAAACCTTATCTTACTTTCACCTGCTGTTTCCACCTGCTGTAATGCTGGTTTTTAAATGAAAAGTTATTACATTATTACATGATTATTACATAGGTAATAATTAGTGGACTATAGTATATAATAGGTAAATATTGGACTAAAATATTTGAAGTATAACAACAGAAAATCTCATGACAGTAATCAGGAAGCTCCATGTTCCTTACCTCTATGGCATTGCCCCCAGGTCCTATGGTTCTGTTAGTTTCTTCGTCGCATGTCTCAGAGGCCAGGAGCCAGTAATCTGTCCCGAAGGAGAGGAGGACAAACATGGCTGCCAGAGCCCCGAACAACCCCGCGAAGAACAGAGCCACACTCAGCTTCATGGTGCAGGACAGGCCAGACACACTGCCACTGTATGGAGAACCTTGGCCCAATCAGCTAGCCCTGTATGTGCTTGTGTGTTCCTCTGAGAAGTCAAGCACACTCTTTTCCCGCAGTCGGAGTGTGTCTGTCAATGCTGGGTCCACTAACACACTTCTAGAGCTATGTGTGTATATTCCCAGTGTCCCAATATGTTCCAAGCTGAGATTCTTTCTCCAAGATGGAATGTCACTATGCTGTGTATTGGTCTTATCCTGGCTCTTCTCTGTTTGTCTCTTTGTGGGTTGCTGAGAACGGGAATGGGCTGGGCTGGACTGGACTGGACTGGGCAGGAGGAGATAGTCAGGGAACTCACAGGGGCGTGGATCCCTCTCCCTGTGCTATTTTGGGTGGCTGATTGAAGGTGCCTGCTGCCCACACTCTCCCGACTGTCACGGGAGTGGTCTGGGGTTAGGGGGGGGGGGGGGGGGGGGTAGGGGTGGGGGGTCCAACACAGAAATATCTACCAGCAACTGGACACCCCCCACATACACAAGAAAATCATAGAGGGAGGGGGTAAGCAGTGAGACAGAAACGTTGCCTCCCCCAAGTTAAAGCCCATCACCCATGGTGGGACCACCACACACACACACACACACTCACAACCCCAAGCCACCGCCCCATGTTGGGACCACCACACACACTCACAACCCCAGGCCACCGCCCCATGTTGGGACCACCACACACACACACTCACAACCCCAAGCCACCGCCCCATGTTGGGACCACCACACACACTCACAACCCCAAGCCACCGCCCCATGGTGGGACCACCACACACACTCACAACCCCAAGCCACCGCCCCATGTTGGGACCACCACACACACTCACAACCCCAAGCCACCGCCCCATGGTGGGACCACCACACACACTCACAACCCCAAGCCACCGCCCCATGTTGGGACCACCACACACGCACACTCACAACCCCAAGCCACCGCCCCATGTTGGGACCACCACACACACTCACAACCCCAAGCCACCGCCCCATGTTGGGACCACCACACACACTCACAACCCCAAGCCACCGCCCCATGTTGAGACCACCACACACACTCACAACCCCAAGCCACCGCCCCATGGTGGGACCACCACACACACTCACAACCCCAAGCCACCGCCCCATGGTGGGACCACCACACACACTCACAACCCCAAGCCACCGCCCCATGGTGGGACCACCACACACACTCACAACCCCAAGCCACCGCCCTATGGTGGGATGTGGCGATAGTAGGTGGTGGGTATTGAAAACAGGATGTGTCACTTCCATGGGATCCACAGTTGTCATCTGACTCCATGACAGCAGAGACAGAGATGATGTGACGCCAAACTCTCTTATCTTCTCTGAGATCTGGCTGATAGAACGGCCAGGGCCTCCAACGTTTTATTACTCCACTCGCATCTGTACAGTTTAATTGGCTTGGCAGCATAGCCTACTGTAATTTAATATCACACGTAATACTTTAGCACAGTTATAGCAGTGAGGGACCCTTCTGATTGGAAATAAACAAAGTACTGAGCACTCTGAGAGCAGGATGGTGCAACATATTGGTAGTGGACTGAGCAAGTACCAGTATACACTTTAAAGCGATTTGAGAACTTGTAAATTCGCTGTATAAATAGAGAGCAGTATTACTCTATAAACAATAACACAAAGCTATTTTCCAGCCAGGTTGTAGCCAATGGCCTGGCTGAGTGTGAGTGGAACTGAGCTTAGCTGGCTGCTCATTAGCGTGTAACAGGGATATTTAGCACATTGCCCATAGAAACACACTGCCATACACGCACACACTCACACACACACTCACACGCACGCACACACACACACACACACACACACACACACACACACACACACACACACACACACACACACACACACACACACACACACACACACACACACACACGCACACACCACACACACGCACACACACACACACACACACACACCACTCACACGCACACACAACACACACACACCACACACACACACACACACAGGGATATTTAGCACATCGACAATAGAGGCACACAGCCTAATTAGCACAGTGCTGCCACTGAGGACACAGGAAGCAAACTATGGGCTTTTCTCCGCTTCTCTTTACTTTCCACTTTTATCTCCTCTCCTCTGAGATCGGAATGCAGATGTGGGATCTTAATTTAATCACTCTTTTGTTGCTGAGAGTTTTCCTGCATAGCAGGAAATGCAAACTTGTAGCATATTCTAGGTTTAAAAAGGCTTCTAAAGTTTGTAATTTCCACTTTAAAATGTCAGACTTGATTTGCCCTAATGAAAAATGTATCAATCCCTACAAACAAGGTCCATGAATTATAATTCACATAATAATTCCCATTTCCTGTTGCTGCCGGGATATTTTCCTGCTGTATTAAACTGGCTCAAATGAAGATCCTACATCTAAAAACAAATACTTTTATCCCCCATTACCCCTTTGAGAGTAACTGGGGGAAAAACCACCAACTAGCTCTCACAGTCTCACGTCAGAATTAGACGTTCATCCATGTTTCTCAAACGTCAAATTTCGAAGTAGTTTCAAATGTCTAAGTTTTTACAGGTTAAGTTCAGGAATTCATTCCAAAGTTTAAAGGTTAGGGTTAAGTTCAGGCATTAACTACAAACTATTAAGCTTATGCATTAACTCTGAATGGTTATGGTAAGGGTTACGTTTTGGTATAGGCTTAAAATATATATATGGGAAAAAAAGCTATATTACTGGATTTGAAATTGCAACCTTTGAAATCAGAAGTACATGCTTACATACTTACAGCCATCCACCATCCTTGTCCACAGTGTCCTAGCTAAAGTGAAACCTACTTAAAAAGGTAACAGCACTCACTGTTGCCCCTAGTTGCCGGTTTCGATGTCATTCCCGACTTGAATCGCAGATTCCTGTATTGAAGACTTTTCCTTAGTTTCGGGTTTAAAAATGAATATCAATAAGTCAGTCTTATTTCCACTCAAGGATTGTGTTTTACAGGAAGTATGTGGTATCCCAATTAAAGATAAGGTTACGTATGTTGGGTTTGTTATATGCATGGATGAAAAACAAAGGAGTGAATTAAACTTTAACCCCATTATTGAGAAAACAAAGAATAAATTGAACCTCTGGTTGCTGAGATATAAGCCTCACAATCTACGGAAAGATATTCTCACTAATACCCAAGAACAAGCAGGTCTTGAGGTTTTAGATTTCAATACTCTAAATAATACTTTTTAAATTAATTGGATTCTGAAGTATATTAAGAACCAGAACAGTATTTGGAATGTATTCCCTAAGTATATATTTGACTCTGTTGGTGGTTTAGAATTTTTGCTTCGATATAATTTTGATGTTGATAAAATCCCAGGAAAATTGGTCAAATTCCATAAGCAGGCAATTTTAGCTTGGATGTTAGCATATTAACACAATTTTTCTCCTCACAGATACTTTCCATGGAACAACAAAATAGACGATTTAAAAATAAGTCTCTTTTTTTTAGTAGCTGGTTTGAGAATAAAATTATTTTGGTTGGTCAGTTACTGAATGACCAACCATTCTCTCATATGGGGAATTTCTTGATGAATTTAAAATTCCAATAACCCCAAAAGAATATGCAATTGTTTTGATGCGATTCCAATGGGTGTTGTATCTCTTTTAAATTCCTCTGTGGTTGATGTAAGTAACATAGATTTACATGAAAATATATTCATTGGCAATATTAACGTCAAATATAAATGTAGTAATAAACAGATTAGGAATATTGTTTGTGATACTACAATTCCCTCAGCAAGATTATTTTGGCCAAATATCTATGGTGATATACAATGGGGGAAAGCATGGAAAATTGCTAACAAATATTATATCAGTAACAAGGTAAAGGAAGTTTCATTTAAAATGTTACATAGAATATATCCTGTGAAACATGTTTTGGGAAGATTCAAGCTGAATATTGACTATAAATGTGATTTCGGTGGAATGGAGAAGGAGACCATTTTGCATTTGTTTTTTTGCCTGTATTTATAGTATAATTTTTTGGGATTGACATACAGAATTTTGTTACAAAAAAAATATGACCGGATGTACTATTAAATGGTTTTGATATAATGATTTATTTCAGAAATTCTGACATAGATTAAGTATATTTAATTCAACTGCTAATAATACTAGGTAAATGTAATATTCACAAATGCTAATGATCTAATTCGATCTTTTTTCACTTTATAAATGAATTTAAACAATATGGCACTACTTTAACAAAATGAAAAACAAAACGGCAATTAAAACTTGTATTATTAATGAATATGATTTGTTTGTTTAGGATTTCTGGCAATGTACATAGTTTGTATGTATGCTTGTTTGCATGTGACTATTCCTCTTTTGTTTGTTGATATTTGTTAATAAAAAATGTAAAATGTAAAAAAATACTAACTTGTATCACAGGTGACCTGGCTGAAAAACACATAGTTCAGGGGCAGACAAATAACAAATAAGCACTTTGCACAGAAGTACATAAGGAATAAAGCAAGCAAGCCTAACGTTGTTGGTTATTGTGAGAGCCATGGTCTAATAAGCTGAGAGATTTCCAGTGGGTCTCTTTGATCCCTCTGTGTCACTGTCAGGAGAATTTTAAATCCCAATGAAAATAACAATCAATCAATAGCTTTGACCAATCCCCGAGGTTTATAACACCATGGGTTTAATAATAATTAGTCAAAGACTCAGCTTATGCAAAAGGTTTGTGCAGTTTATTCACGAGAACGTTCTGAAGTCCACAATACAAAGACGTCCATTTTATTGCGGCGAACATACTTCCGCAAACAGTAGATATCATACGCACATACATACACACGAACAGTAGGTATCCTAAACACATACTGTATCATTACCCAGCAGACAAAGATTATGGAGACCGTGAGAAGCACTCCATGTCCTCCCCCAAGATTAGGGAGACCGTGAGAAGCACTCCCTGTCCTCCCCCAAGATTAGGGAGACCGTGAGAAGCACTCCCTGTCCTCCCCCAAGATTAGGGAGGCCGTGAGAAGCACTCCCTGTCCTCCCCCAAGATTAGGGAGACCGTGAGAAGCACTCCCTGTCCTCCCCCAAGATTAGGGAGACCGTGAGAAGCACTCCATGTCCTCCCCCAAGATTAGGGAGACCGTGAGAAGCACTCCATGTCCTCCCCCAAGATTAGGGAGACCGTGAGAAGCACTCCCTGTCCTCCCCCAAGATTAGTGAGACCGTGAGAAGCACTCCCTGTCCTCCCCCAAGATTAGGGAGACCGTGAGAAGCACTCCCTGTCCTCCCCCAAGATTAGGGAGGCCGTGAGAAGCACTCCATGTCCTCCCCCAAGATTAGGGAGACCGTGAGAAGCACTCCCTGTCCTCCCCCAAGATTAGGGAGACCGTGAGAAGTACTCCCTGCCCTCTCCCAAGATTAGGGAGACTTTGAGAAGTACTCCCTGCCCTCTCCCAAGATTAGGGAGACCTTGAGAAGCACTCCCTGTCCTCCCCCAAGATTAGGGAGGCCGTGAGAAGCACTCCCTGTCCTCCCCCAAGATTAGGGAGGCCGTGAGAAGTACTCCCTGCCCTCCCCCAAGTTTAGGGAGGCCGTGAGAAGCACTCCCTGTCCTCCCCCAAGATTAGGGAGGCCGTGAGAAGTACTCCCTGCCCTCCCCCAAGATTAGGGAGGCCGTGAGAAGCACTCCCTGTCCTCCCCCAAGATTAGGGAGGCCGTGAGAAGTACTCCCTGTCCTCCCCCAAGATTAGGGAGGCCGTGAGAAGCACTCCCTGTCCTCCCCCAAGATTAGGGAGGCCGTGAGAAGCACTCCCTGTCCTCCCCCAAGATTAGGGAGGCCGTGAGAAGCATTCCCTGTCCTCCCCCAAGATTAGGGAGGCCGTGAGAAGTACTCCCTGCCCTCTCCCATATCTCTCAGTGGCCCCTAGCCAAGGTCGGCAGCGAATTTTGCTCATATAATCTGTGTTTAAGATACTATAAAGACATATTGTACAGATATATTGTTTTACCCTAATTCTGACAAAACTACACACATCATTAATGATACTTTTACTGACTAAAACTACACACATCATTAATCATAATTGTATTATTCTAATCAATTTCATACAATTATATGGTTTCTGGGTGGAATATTCTAATCATTAATTTAAACATATAAATTCCATTAATAGTCACTCTCCAGAGAGATGGAGATAACAGCACATCATACTGTTACTTTTTACATCATTAGTGCTAAGTGACTAGTGCTTTTTGATGTCGGTTCGGTTTTGGTTCCATTATTAAAAAATAATCACGGGTTACGATTTTGGTTTCGATTATTTGGGTTGAATGCTGTATTATTTGATTACTTTATTATTTAATTCCGAGTCATCATCTCATCTTTATAGCGCTACTGCCTATGCTGTCTGACAAAATCACTATTTGTTAGTTCTTCAAAATAAATAAGGCACACTTGTAATTAATTACATGTTAAGTCATTTAGCAGACACACTTGTCCAGAGTGACTAGGGTTTAGTGTCTTGCTCAAGGGCACATAAACTGATTTTTCACCTAGTCATCTCGGGAACAAACAACTTTTTGGTTACTGGTCCAACGCTCTTAATAACCACTAGGCTACCTGCCACTGAATGCCGACTATCAATCACTAAGATCATGCATTTTCAGGTAGAGATACCTTGCGAAGCAACAGCTGCTCTATATCCCCTTACATCACGCATTCTGCTCAACACATATCACTTCAAACACACCAACAGCTGTTTGCATTTTGGTACACAGGAATTACATTAATTTCCAATGAAATGCTGCGTTTGCCTTGCAGCATTGCGTTGCGGAGGCAGTTGCAGTACGTTCGGTGTGGTACATATGTTGGATTTATCGAACGTATGCGTCAAACGTAGACGGCTTGACAGAAATTGTAGCAGAAGGTAGCAGAAGGATGAGGAACTTTGTGCATACATATCCAGATGATATTGCATACTATTTTTTGGCGCAATGACGCTGACGTTTTGGCAGACGAAAAAGAAATACAGACCGGACAAGTAGATGCACAATGGGTTATGGTCATTGTAGTTAATTACAACATTTTATGCGCTAAACAATGCAGAATATTGGCCTGTTGGAAACTACAACTCCCTACTACATAGCAAAGTTATGGCTGGATCTGATCTAGCTCTAGAGAAACTGTGACATGAGCGCATTGAGCTCACAGATATAAACGAATGAAATGGAATTCAAATAATTGAACCGATGTTGGTCAATTAGTTGTTTAAAAACCAAACAATAACTGAGATTTCAGTTAATTCCCAGCACTATACAACATACTGTTACTTTATTACATCATACTGTTACTTTATTACATCATACTATTACTATATTACATCATACTGTTACTTTATTACATCATACTGTTACTTTATTATATCATACTATTACTTTATTAAACACAGACAGAGAGCGCATTGGCGATCTCAGGCAACAGATTACATTTATGTTGGTCTTTAAAGCACTTCCCATCATGTAAGCCGACTGAGACTGATAGTTTGTACAGAGCTTGTATTTGTGTATGCACCATACATTTTAATGGCATCGGACCCAGGCTCTGCATCTGTCCTCGTGCTCCTAGACCTTAGTGCTGCTTTTGATACCATCGATCACCACATTCTTTTGGAGAGATTGGAAACCCAAATTGGTCTACACGGACAAGTTCTGGCCTGGTTTAGATCTTATCTGTCGGAAAGATATCAGTTTGTCTCTGTGAATGGTTTGTCCTCTGACAAATCAACTGTAAATTTTGGTGTTCCTCAAGGTTCCGTTTTAGGACCACTATTGTTTTCACTATATATTTTACCTCTTGGGGATGTTATTCGAAAACATAATGTTAACTTTCACTGCTATGCGGATGACACACAGCTGTACATTTCAATGAAACATGGTGAAGCCCCAAAATTGCCCTTGCTAGAAGCATGTGTTTCAGACATAAGGAAGTGGATGGCTGCAAACTTTCTACTTTTAAACTCGGACAAAACAGAGATGCTTGTTCTAGGTCCCAAGAAACAAAGAGATCTTCTGTTGAATCTGACAATTAATCTTAATGGTTGTACAGTCGTCTCAAATAAAACTGTGAAGGACCTCGGCATTACTCTGGACCCTGATCTCTCTTTTGAAGAACATATCAAGACCATTTCAAGGACAGCTTTTTTCCATCTACGTAACATTGCAAAAATCAGAAACTTTCTGTCCAAAAATGATGCAGAAAAATTAATCCATGCTTTTGTCACTTCTAGGTTAGACTACTGCAATGCTCTACTTTCCGGCTACCCGGATAAAGCACTAAATAAACTTCAGTTGGTGCTAAATACGGCTGCTAGAATCCTGACTAGAACCAAAAAATTTGATCATATTACTCCAGTGCTAGCCTCTCTACACTGGCTCCCTGTCAAAGCAAGGGCTGATTTCAAGGTTTTACTGCTAACCTACAAAGCATTACATGGGCTTGCTCCTACCTATCTCTCTGATTTGGTCCTGCCGTACATACCTACACGTATGCTGCGGTCACAAGACGCAGGCCTCCTAATTGTCCCTAGAATTTCTAAGCAAACAGCTGGAGGCAGGGCTTTCTCCTATAGAGCTCCATTTTTATGGAACGGTCTGCCTACCCATGTCAGAGACGCAAACTCGGTCTCAACTTTTAAGTCTTTACTGAAGACTCATCTCTTCAGTGGGTCATATGATTGAGTGTAGTCTGGCCCAGGAGTGGGAAGGTGCACTGAAAGGCTCTGGAGAAACGAACCGCCCTTGCTGTCTCTGCCTGGCCGGTTCCCCTCTTTCCACTGGGATTCTCTGCCTCTAACCCTATTACAGGGGCTGAGTCACTGGCTTACTGGGGCCCTCTCATGCCGTCCCTGGAAGGGGTGCGTCACCTGAGTGGTTGATTCACTGATGTGGTCATCCTGTCTGGGTTGGCGCCCCCCCTTGGGTTGTGCCATGGCGGAGATCTTTGTGGGCTATATTCGGCCCTGTCTCAGGATGGTAAGTTGGTGGTTGAAGATATCCCTCTAGTGGTGTGGGGGCTGTGCTTTGGCAAAGTGGGTGGGGTTATATCCTTCCTGTTTGGCCCTGTCCGGGGGTGTCCTCGGATGGTTCCACAGTGTCTCCTGACCCCTCCTGTCTCAGCCTCCAGTATTTATGCTGCAGTAGTTTATGTGTCAGGGGGCTAGGGTCAGTTTGTTATATCTGGAGTACTTCTCCTGTCCTATTCGGTGTCCTATGTGAATCTAAGTGTGCGTTCTCTAATTCTCTCCTTCTCTCTCTCGGAGGACCTGAGCCCTAGGACCATGCCCCAGGATTACCTGACATGATGACTCCTTGCTGTCCCCAGTCCACCTGGCCGTGCTGCTGCTCCAGTTTCAACTGTTCTGCCTTCTTATTATTCGAACATGCTGATCATTTATGAACATTTGAACATCTTGGCCATGTTCTGTTTTAATCTCCACCCGGCACAGCCAGAAGAGGACTGGCCACCCCACATATGCTTTCTCTAATTCTCTCTTTTTTTTCTCTCTCTCTCGGAGGACCTGAGCCCTAGGACCATGCCCCAGGACTACCTGACATGATGACTCCTTGCTGTCCCCAGTCCATCTGACTGTGCTGCTGCTCCAGTTTCAACTGTTCTGCCTTATTATTATACGACCATGCTGGTCATTTATGAACATTTGAACATCTTGGCCATGTTCTGTTATAATCTCCACCCGGCACAGCCAGAAGAGGACTGGCCACCCCACATAGCCTGGTTCCTCTCTAGGTTTCTTCCTAGGTTTTGGCATTTCTAGGGAGTTTTTCCTAGCCACCGTGCTTCTACACCTGCATTGCTTGCTGTTTGGGGTTTTAGGCTGGGTTTCTGTACAGCACTTTGAGATATCAGCTGATGTACGAAGGGCTATATAAATAAATTTGATTTTGATTTGATTTGATTAGATAGTCTGCTGTGTGTCTCCCATGCATGTTTAGCGTGTGTGTGTGTGTAGTTATTTGGGAACTATCAGTGTCCCAGCTGTTCAACACAGTGTACACAGCAGCAACCTGATATCCACACTCCACACCCCTTCAGTCCCGCTACACACCATGGGTAAACAAAATTCCACTAGACATACTGCCTATAAACAGAGGCTGACTTAGCTTTCCCACGGGGCGTGTGTGTGTGTGTGTGTGTGTGTGTGTGTGTATGTGTGTGTGTGTGTGTGTGTGTGTGTGTGTGTGTGTGTGTGTGTGTGTGTGTGTGTGTGTGATCAGATCAGATCAGCTAAGCTGATACCTTGGGAAAATCTCCATTGCATTTCCTTGATTTGTGCGTCATCTCATCTCCTTTTCAAAGTCCATTGGACGAGAAGGTCCTTCGGACCTTTTCATCCAATGGGTATTGAGGAGGCGAGGAAAGAGGAGTCAGAGGATGCGGGGAATCAAGGAAATGCAACTAAGATTCTCCCCTGGAGAACTCAACCTCTGGGTCCCTGGGCCTGAATGAAGATGAGAATGAGGATGGGAATGCCTTCAGCTACCTGCTATGATAGTGTGAAATATGCCAGTGATAAGTCTGTAAGTCCATATCTTCGATGAAACAGATGCTAGAAAAGTGGAATGCATAGTGAGAAGGGGCAGCATTTAATGTTCCAGCCGAGTCCAGTAGGTGGAGTAATAGCAACCGTAAAATGTTCCTACTTTTACCACTTACCCAATCACAGACATGCCTTTATTGTATGCTACAGTGTTATTGCATTTTATGAACAATCTTTCTACCTGTGACAATGTGGCTTTGTGCCAACATTGCACAGTCAGAACATGTCATTCTCAGCAAGTGCAACTCAATGGTAAATACCTGTAGTACACTGAAAATAATGTTTGATAGACGTGTTTATTCTAGCCTTTTCTTAGTATTCTGGATCTATTTCTATATATTCAAGTTGACTGCCAGACAGTGACCACCATACTGTAAGTAAAACACCTGGCTTCACCTGGAAGATTGCTGTCCAGTGCATGCCATGTCCCTTGGCTGTCAGGCACATAACTTTATTTATCACACTACCTATTTAAGTAATGACTTAATAATTGCAAGCAGGTTTGTGCAGTGATACCAAGTGAGACTGAATGTATGCAGAATAACAAAGAGTCCAGAATATAACAATAGATACTTTCTATTATATTGTATATATGATTTTATATTATATTCAACGCTGAGTGTCTTGTTCCCATCAGAGCTGTATGGTGCCCTTGTGACTGACAACTATATTAAAATACAGCGCTTGGCCTTGTCTGACGTCAGGTCGATACCATCTGGTAGAGCTCTCGTTGCGCCAAATGGGAAGAGATGAGACCTCAGCAGCTCAAACATTTTTTTTATCCACATTGATTAAATGTAGGCTATTTTCTGTCGAATATGAAAATATTGGCAATTCATCAACAGAATGACTTGAGGTTCTCAGGAAGTTGAATCGAACAAGAACATCCCTGAAGAGAGCGATTATCGCATGGACCGGGGGGTGTTCTTTGTTATGGCCACAGAGTTTCTACACCCATAGGCGCATCATCGCGAGACTTCCAGGAACTCTTGTGGAACAGACCAAACAGACTACGCCGAGGTTTGGGGTTGAGAAGTCAATGAGAGAAGTGAAAACATATTCCTTAGTTGTTAATCTTCTCGAAATCTAATTGCACAACCTAGATTCAAGGCAATATATTAAGTAGTTTAATATGTTATGACTTCAATCTCGTGAAAGTGACAAACTTATAGCTTTTAAATGTCTTCAAAAACGACTTTATATCGAAGAGGTGCCGTTTTTTGATGACGTGCACATGCGCAGTTCTGCAGGAGACGACCGTTAGACCCGATGACGTGTTTATACGCATGAGTTTAGCTAGCCAACGTCGCCATGACATCGCCTACAATTGTGATCATGGATTTCTATTGGAGAAGCAGTTGTAGCCTATCTTCATACTGTACTGTCTTCGTTATGGTTGATCGGCATTGTAACAGCCAGTGAGCGCTTCCGCATTGACAATCGGTGAGCTGTCATTGCGGGAGAATGAATAACGCGAAATGTAGCATATTAAATCAGATACCAAGGAGACGAAAGCGGATTATACAATGTGTCTATGTGGTGGGGTTCATGGTAAGTGCAACATAACCTTTGTTGAACATGTGGCTACATTTGAGAACGTTTGGTATTGCTGTCATTCTTTCATTTATTTCCTAAAAGGTTATAGAACAGCAGTCACTTTGGACACAACCTTACGGTTGAGGCAAATGAGTGGCGATGACATCAGTTTATTGATCTGTTGGCTGTAGTCAATTGTACAGAGGCTCCATCATGACATTAGGGGCTTTAGACTATGTCAAATATTATTCTGGTTCAGGCGGCTCCTTGCTCCATCATGACATTTGAGAACCTGACCTGCAGGCTACCACAAAATACATCAGATGTATTAAACAGCCTACTCGGTTGTTCTCCAGTCACTCAAATGCTGATCCAGCTATTTAGAAGAGGCGGGTTTAGCCCTATCATAGCACTGTCAAAACAACCTGTCCAGCAGAATCCAGTCCTTGGAAATCTGAGTTCGCCTCAGAAGGACTTGTTATTCTGAGATGCTCAGAGTGTTCACAAGAACATCACACTGACTCTGTAAAACTCAGTAGGATAAACATAAATATCCTGTTGTACAGGATTAGATTGATTGTAATGTTTATTTAATCTGATGTGGATTTTGGACTGGACACACACTTAGCATAATGTAAACTCACAGAACTGGAGTGACACAGATAATTTTGAAGACATTCTATTGGGGAATGCTAAACGTTTTCTGTGTGTAATGCTATCCAGATAAAAGGAATGGAAGTGAATGCTGCAGAACATCTCATGAACATTCTCACCTAAAGAATATTCCCCTGTGAACGCTCTCTCTCTCACACTATTTATTTATTTGACATTTTAGTCATCTAGCAGATGCTCTTATCCAGAGCAATTAGGGTTAAGTGCCTTGCTCAAGGGCACACACGCACACACACCGTATGTTTGTGCCCAGTTTGAATACAGAAGTAGAGTTGAACTGAGGAGAATCAAACAGTTTAGTTTAATGGGTGGGGCTGTGAGACAGCAGGAGCTACAGTGTGACTTCAATCAAGTCTCTGGCAAGAGCCTCTCTGGAGATGGCCTCATAAATGCAGATAAACAGGTTCGGAGAGTGTCTATTTCTCTCCTCAGGCCCTGAACTCTCTCTGTTGCACACTCACTAAACATCAGGCTAGAAAAAACTGGTATACCCTAGGTCTCTAGCTGATCTCTCTAACTCCAGCCACAGAGCAGCCATGGAGATACCAGCCCATCCACAGAGAAGAAACTATCTCCAACAACACTGGTGGTTTGTCATGCAGTTGCTTCACTATGTTTGATTCAGTCATTGTCCTTTAGAATAAATCAGTTCCACAGACAAAACAACTGAATCTCTAATGCCTCATTACCCTGCTGAATATAAGTTGCAGCGTTTGTGAACCCCACCCTTTATAAACAGTTAGAACATTTTAAAGCAAGGGCACACACACATGCACTAACATTGATGCATGCTGAATATTAGAAAGGGTGATTTGTCAGGCCGGTCACATTAACCCTTAGTCACATGAACCCTTGTGTTTTCATTGGCTATTGATAGGTCAACCTCTGATCATGATACACATCATTCAACTGCTTCCTGGATTTTTGTTTTTGGTCATTGTTTGTTTACGTGTCTATTTATTGTCTATGACAATGCAGTTACTGTAGCTTAACAGGGTTTAAACTGAATGTACACCTACTGCAGTCACTCAAGTCTTTGGTGTCATTCATCATTGTTTTTCTTCTTCTCTCTCTCCTCACCAGGACCTGTTTGGGGTGAGCATGATCATTCCCCTGCTGAGTCACCATGTCAAGGCGCTGGGGGCCAGCCCCACCGTGGCAGGCTTAGTAGGTAGGTGGGATGATGATGATGATGATGTAATACATTAAATATGGAAGAGTTCACATCAGCGCCAAAGTTTGTAAGATGTTTTCATACAGTACATCAGATGTGGTGGTATAATTTAGCAGGAGCAGGCAAACCAATACATTGTAAAATTCATTTTAATGCATTAAATATTGCCAAATATTGTATGGAACAAAATGAAGAAGACCTCTGAGGACATCAGGCATCGAAGGACGACAGATTAAGGAATGGCGTGTAGCGTAACTGTTTGAAATCACCAGCTGATACGCTCAATCATATGTCTAATTTCATAACTTCATATCGCTGTGGGCGCTGATTGAGGTCACAGGGTCTGATAGTTTCTGCAACGTGGCATGCATTGTAGACTAGCTGTAATCATAAATGTCCTTCATGTGCCATAATCTGTACCTAATGCATTGATTAATGTTTCAGGCTCCACATATGGGATCTTACAACTCTTCTCTAGCACTATAGTAGTAAGTATTCTCTTGGTGTTCTGAAGACAAGTATTTGTGTTGTAGTACTGCATGCCTTGTGCTATACCAGTGTAATGCTTGCACACACACACACAGACACACACACACAACCCTGCCATAAGACCTCTCCCGACATGGTGTTTGTGTCATTTGTCAACATCTGAGGTTCTGATGGTAAGCCTGCGGTGGACTGGAGCTGGATGCTCCACCATGCCCTAACCATTAACACTCAATTAACATCCACACATTCCTCTGAATCCATGTCTCTTAACAAGGTTGACTTGTTACTGTACACTGAGTGAAGCCTTCTCTGAAGAGAGATCGAGATTCTCATAGTTGAGTTGTGTAAGGCACTCCTCCTCCCCCATGGTCTCCTGAAATTGGTTTAAATCTCAGGGGCCATGAGACAAATTAAAGGAGGAGAAGGAGTCATTTGTGGTCCCAGTGAACAGACAGGCAGGGAGGGGTAGTGTGATGGGGGGAAGAGGGAACAGCAAGGTCTCTATGGTAATCCTCACAGGCCACATCCAGAGCACAGCAAATTCAATTTACCCTGATTTCATTATATTGTCATTGTGTGCGTGTGTCCATTTCTACATGCACACTATCTAGTCAAGTTTTGTGTTATGTGTTTGCATGTCTAGGCCCACCTACGTGTGTGTGTGTGTATTTCTAGCTGTGCATAGAAGTGTGTGTGTGTGTGTGTCATTCATATATCAGTGTAGTGAGATACTGAGTGGAGGCGCCTGGGTTGCTTGGCCAAGAGGACCAGGCTGTGGAATTCCTCTGTTTGGGGTCACCTGACCACTCACACTCATGTCCTCGTGTTACGACCTCAGAGAGAGGGGCGGGCTCTCATTATCTCATACATATGTTGTTTGTTGGGCAGCCAGGCTGCATCTCAATAGTTTTAAGTGGATTCCTTTCCTCGTCTACCTGGGGCTTTGAAGGAAAGAAAGCCAGTGCTAACCATTGAGATGAACACTGTATCCAGCAACATTGTGGAGATGTTTAATGCCTTGTGTTATTATGTGAGAAAATACTACTCTTTCCTATATGCCACTTCCCGTGATGTGATGATGGCGGTTGTGATTGGCAGGGCAGCTGGAGTGACGTGGTGGGGAGGCGGTACTCTATGCTGACGTGTCTGCTGCTGAGTGCTCTGGGCTACGGCCTGCTGGGGATGTCCACCAGCATCGGCCTGTTTGTCCTGGCTAGGATCCCTGTGGGTGAGTCTGTCTGGGGGGGAAACGTCCTGCTTCAGAGGCTTGGGCCTTGAAAGAGCTCTACCTTTTATGTGAATCTTAATCACATGTAATGTTAAAACAAGAAAATGCATTGATGTTCCACAAAGGGTCAATTTGATTGCACTGTGATGTCCACTACGTACATAATTACATACATTAAAGACATAATTCATCAGTAACATTCTGTTACACACAAATATAACAAGAATATAAATGCAACCTGCAACAATTTCAAAGATTTTACTGAGGTACAGTTCATATAAGGAAATCGGTAAATTGAAATAAATAAATTTGGCCTTAATCTATTGATTTTACATGACTGGGAATACAGATATGCATCTGTTGTTCACAGATGCCTTTAAAAAAAGGTAGGGGCTTGTATCAGAAAACCAGTCAGTATCTGGTGTGACCACCATTTGCCTCATGCAGCGCGACACATCTCATTCGCATAGAGTTGATCAGGCTGTTGATTGTGTCCTGTGGAATGTTGTCCCACTCCTCTTCAATGGCTGTGCGAAGTTACTGGATATTGGCGGAAACACGCTGTTGTACACGTAGGCCCAAACATCCTCAATGGTTGATGTGTCTGGTGAGTATGCAGGACATGGAAGAACTGGGGCAGTTTCAGCTTCCAGGAATTGTGTCCAGATCCTTATGACATGGGGCCGTGCATCATCATGCTGAAACACAAGGGGATGGTGGCAGATGAAAAGGCACAACAATGGGCCTCAGGATCTCGTCACCGTATCTCTGTGCATTCAAATTGCCATCGATAAAATGCAATTGTGTTCATTGTCTGTAACTAATACCTACGCATATCAAAACCCCACTGCCACCATTGGGCACTCTGTTCACAACGTTGACATCCGCAAACAACTTGCCCACACAACACCATACTACTCACGGTCTGTCATCTGCCCGGTACAGTTGAAACCCGGATTCATCCGTGAAGAGCACACTTCTCCAGTGTGCCAGTGTCCATCGAAGGTGAGCATTTGCCCACTGAAGTCGGTTACGACGCAAAACTGCAGTCTGGTCAAGACCCTGGTGAGGACGACAAGAAAGCAGATGAGCTATCTCAGGGATAAACTATTCCCTGAGACGGTTTCTGACAGTTTGTGCAATACATTATTTGGTTGTGCAAACCCACAGTTTCAACAGCTGTCCAGGTGGCTGGTCTTATACGATCCCGCTGTTAAAGAAGCTGGATGTGGAATTCCTGGGATGGCGTGTTAACATGTGGTCTGCGGTTGTGAGGCCGGTTGGACGTACTGCCAAATTCTCTTAAAACAATGTTGGAGGCAGCTTATGGTAGAGAAAGTAACATAAAATTATCTGGCAACAGCTCTGGTAGACATTCCTGTAGTCAGCATGCCATTGCACACTCCCTCAAAACTTGGAGACATCTGTGGCATTGTGTTGTGTGACAAAACGGCACATTTTAGAGTGGCCATTTATTGTCCCCAGCACAAGGTTCATCTGTGTAATGACCGTGCTGTTTAATCAGCTTCTTGATGCCACACCTGTCAGGTGGATGGATTATATTGGCAAACGAGAAATGCTCACTAACAGGGAAGTAAACAAATTTGTACACACAATCTGAGAGAAATAAGCATTTTCTGTATATGGGACCTTTCTGGGATCTCTTATTTCAGCTCATGAAGTATGGGACCAACACTTTACATGTTGCGTTTATATTTTTGTTCAGTATTTTTTAAATCTGCGTTGTGTCCTTTCCCTCTCTCTCTGTCCTCCAGGGCTGTTCAAGCACTCCCTGTCTATCTGCCGTGCCCTGCTGTCTGACCTTGTGTCTGAGGCAGAGCGCCCCCTGGTGATGGGACACTTCAATGCTGCCTCCAGCGTGGGCTTCATCTTGGGACCCGTGGTGGGGGGATACCTTACAGAGCACGAGGGGGGCTTCTACACCTCCTCCTTCACCTGTGCCGCAATCTTCCTCCTCAACACAGGTGGATGGGGAGAGGGGAGATGTAGGGAGGGAGGGGCAAGGAGAGAGGGGATGAGCAGGAGAGCAGGCAAAGGGGGTGTAAGGCAATTATGTTGGATTTTCACAAATTCCCACCAATTCTACATCACACCTTAATTCTAAGCACTTTGTGAATGTGAAAGAATGGGATAGGTGCAAGCAATATAGTGAAAATCAAATCAAAGTTTATTGGTCACGTGCACAGTTTAGCAGATGTTATAGTGAGTGCAGCTGAATGCTTGTGTTACTACCTCCTAACAATGCAGTAAAATGTCAAACAAGTACACAAGTTTAAAAAAATAAAACAAGAAATATCGTAACGAATCCAATTAACAACCAAAATAGCACTGTATCGGTAATCCAAATGCAATCTATACGTAAATACATCGGATTAATTTACACAAGATATACTAAGAATGATATGTACTGCAGTAGATATATTAGAATGAGCCATGTCAAGAATCCAGTATATAAATAAATAAATATGGTGTTTACAAACAGGTTAACTAAAATGCAATGTAGAGTAGTAGATGCTTAAAATATATATATATATATATATATATATATATATATTTCACAAGGTAGGCCAGTTGAGAACAAGTTCTCATTTACAACTGCGACCTGGCCAAGATAAAGCAAAGCAGTGCGACAAAAATAACAACACAGAGTTACACATAAACAAACATACAGTCAATAACGCAATAGAAAAAAATCTATGTACAGTGTGTGCAAAAGTAGAGAATTGGGAGGTAAGGCAATAAATAGACCATAGAGGCGAAATGATTACAATTTAGCATTAACACTGGAGAGATAAATATGCAGATGATATATAGAGATACTGGGGTAGAGATACTGGGGAGCAAAAGAGCACGAGGATAAATAGCAATGTGGGGATGAGGTAGTTGGGTGGGCTATTTACAGATTGGCTGTGTACAGGTACAGTGACCGGTAAGCTGCTCTGACCGCTGATGCTTAGTTAGAGAGGGAGATATAAGTCTCCAGCTTCAGTGATTTTTGCATTAGAATGAGCTTGTGTGAAAAACTGTATAAAAGAAACGGGAAGTGTCCAGTGTTTAATGTCTCTATAACATGGGACAGCAGTGTTGGCTGTGGGACAGCAGTGTTGGCTGTGGGACAGCAGTGTTGGCTGTGGGACAGCAGTGTTGGCTGTGGGACAGCAGTGTGGGACAGCAGTGTTGGTTGTGGGACAGCAGTGTGGGACAGCAGTGTTGGCTGGGGGACAGCAGTGTTGGCTGTGGGACAGCAGTGTTGGCTGTGGGACAGCAGTGTTGGCTGTGGGACAGCAGTGTTGGCTGTGGGACAGCAGTGTTGGCTGTGGGACAGCAGTGTTGGCTGTGGGACAGCAGTGTGGGACAGCAGTGTTGGTTGTGGGACAGCAGTGTGGGACAGCAGTGTTGGCTGGGGGACAGCAGTGTTGGCTGTGGGACAGCAGTGTTGGCTGTGGGACAGCAGTGTTGGCTGTGGGACAGCAGTGTTGGCTGTGGGACAGCAGTGTGGGACAGCAGTGTTGGTTGTGGGACAGCAGTGTGGGACAGCAGTGTTGGCTGGGGGACAGCAGTGTTGGCTGTGGGACAGCAGTGTTGGCTGTGGGACAGCAGTGTTGGCTGTGGGACAGCAGTGTTGGCTGTGGGACAGCAGTGTGGGACAGCAGTGTTGGCTGTGGGACAGCAGTGTGGGACAGCAGTGTTGGTTGTGGGACAGCAGTGTGGGACAGCAGTGTTGGCTGTGGGACAGCAGTGTTGGCTGTGG
The DNA here is from genome assembly GCF_002021735.2 of Oncorhynchus kisutch. Lineage (NCBI taxonomy): Eukaryota > Metazoa > Chordata > Actinopteri > Salmoniformes > Salmonidae > Oncorhynchus > Oncorhynchus kisutch. The sequence continues at coordinate 20,899,324 of NC_034199.2, forward strand.
GACAGCAGTGTTGGCTGTGGGACAGCAGTGTTGGCTGTGGGACAGCAGTGTTGGTTGTGGGACAGCAGTGTGGGACAGCAGTGTTGGCTGTGGGACAGCAGTGTTGGCTGTGGGACAGCAGTGTTGGCTGTGGGACAGCAGTGTGGGACAGCAGTGTTGGTTGTGGGACAGCAGTGTGGGACAGCAGTGTTGGCTGTGGGACAGCAGTGTTGGCTGTGGGACAGCAGTGTGGGACAGCAGTGTTGGTTGTGGGACAGCAGTGTTGGTTGTGGGACAGCAGTGTTGGCTGTGGGACAGCAGTGTTGGCTGTGGGACAGCAGTGTTGGCTGTGGGACAGCAGTGTTGGCTGGGGGACAGCAGTGTTGGCTGTGGGACAGCAGTGTTGGCTGGGGGACAGCAGTGTTGGCTGGGGGACAGCAGTGTTGGCTGGGGGACAGCAGTGTTGGCTGGGGGACAGCAGTGTTGGCTGTGGGACAGCAGTGTTGGCTGTGGGACAGCAGTGTTGGCTGGGGGACAGCAGTGTTGGCTGTGGGACAGCAGTGTGGGACAGCAGTGTTGGCTGTGGGACAGCAGTGTTGGCTGTGGGACAGCAGTGTTGGCTGTGGGACAGCAGTGTTGGCTGTGGGACAGCAGTGTTGGTTGTGGAACAGCAGTGTTGGCTGTGGGACAGCAGTGTTGGCTGTGGGACAGCAGTGTTGGCTGTGGGACAGCAGTGTTGGCTGTGGGACAGCAGTGTTGGCTGGGGGACAGCAGTGTTGGCTGGGGGACAGCAGTGTTGGCTGGGGGACAGCAGTGTTGGCTGTGGGACAGCAGTGTGGGACAGCAGTGTTGGCTGTGGGACAGCAGTGTTGGCTGTGGGACAGCAGTGTTGGCTGTGGGACAGCAGTGTTGGCTGTGGGACAGCAGTGTTGGCTGTGGGACAGCAGTGTGGGACAGCAGTGTTGGCTGTGGGACAGCAGTGTTGGCTGTGGGACAGCAGTGTTGGCTGTGGGACAGCAGTGTTGGCTGGGGGACAGCAGTGTTGGCTGGGGGACAGCAGTGTGGGACAGCAGTGTTGGCTGTGGGACAGCAGTGTTGGCTGTGGGACAGCAGTGTTGGCTGTGGGACAGCAGTGTGGGACAGCTGTGTGTGATTGTGTGTAAGTGCGTGTGTTGTTAGTATGGGAGTGTGTGTGTTAGTGAGTGTATATGTGAGTGCAGGAGAACTCATGTGCATGAGGTGTGTGATAGTTTGTGTGCGTGTTTTGTGTGAGTGAGTGTGTGTGCACACCAACTGGCTGTTCAACAGTCTGATGGCCTGGAGATAGAAGCTGTTTTTCAGTCTCTCAGTCCCGGCTTTGATGCGTCTGTAGTGTCTCTGCCCCCCCAGATATTATCATAGAGCAAATGCGTAGCCAGTCTATGTGCTTTCTAACCTTGTGTTTGTTGTGTTCCATCCAGGTCTGGTTTGGCTGCTTCCCTGGAGCGATGCACTAACCCCACGGGCCAATGCTAACTACAACAGCAGCGCTAGTAAAGCCAGCTGCCACGTCAACGACAACCACGTCACCTCGACACAGCAAAACTCATCCCATGGCAACAGCAACAACCACACTACAGCGTCGGGGCCAGTAGTCACAGGATCGGGGGCTCCAGAAACAAACCAGAGGGTCTGGAGCTGGGACCTAGACTGGGGGGAGGTGTCACTGCTCCAACCTGCCTGGCGTCAGCTCTCCTCAGTGGGCTCCAAGATCCGCACGGTGGCCTCCTCAGACATGTGGGACCTGTTCCTGGTGCGTCTGCTCATGGCCATCGCCATTATGCTTTACTACAGCAACTTCTCTCTGGCCATGGAGGAGCGCTTCATGCTGAAGCCCAAAGCCACAGGTTATCTAATTAGCTACAGCTCTACCCTGGGGGCCTTGGCCGGCTGCTTGGTGGGGCCCGTCACCAAACTGTACGGTAACGACATGCCGGCACTGTTGCTACACTCTACAGTCCTCACGTGTTGCCTGATCCTGCTCTATGCCATGGCGCCGAGTGTCTGGCACGTGTTTTTAAGTTCCACTTTCTTCGCCATCTCCACGACCATTGGACGCACCTGCATCACAGACCTTGAGTTGCAGAAAGGGGGAGCTCACGCCAGTGGCACACTAATCGGGGCAGGGCAGTCGGTGACTGCAGTGGGTCGGGTGCTCGCCCCCCTGCTTTCGGGGCTGGCCCAGGAGTTTAGTCCCTGCGGGCCACCGAGTCTGGGGGTGGGGCTGGCGTTAGCTGCCGTCGCACTGCTGCTGGTAAGAGTTCCCAAATGGGACGGGAGATGCAAGAGGAAAGAGGCCAAACTTGATAAAACACACAGAGAGTGAATGAATGAGAGAGAGAGAAAGAGCACCGATGCGAAACTACCATCCTCAGGAGATGTCTGGTCTAAAGACAGCACTGGAGAGAGAACTGATACAGAACTGTTGGGGTTTGTTGTTGACATGTCCGCGGGGTGTTTCGTTGTTTGTTTTGTAGCTGTTGACAACGGAGCCACATCTCCGCTCTGCCGTTCTGTTGGTTTGGTCTCAAAGTGATGACATCACAGCACCCTGAAAGGAACCGGGTCATCATCAGCATTGCTGTTCCCGCCCTTCAGTACACCAAACAGGTTTAACCGTGAACAAACACCTCGGCCAGCAGCCCTCTGTAAAAGGAGTGAGGGGGTCAATGCTCAAATAGATTAGCATAGGTCATCATGTCAATGGCACATACAGCCGTGTTAATAAAGCCTAGGAATAGTCACATTTTTATACATGTCTCTTGTGAGAGACAATAATAACATTAAAAAACACAAAATATAAATATAATGTACTCCTGCTCTTCCTTTATAACCACTACAAATAGTATAGGAATGCCTTGAGGTTTCTTTGTCCTGAAAATGCACTTCATTTCCCAAAATGCTCTGTTTCTGACCTACCCTATGATTGTGGGCAGCAGGTGAAGAACCTTCTCTTACCTCTCTGGAGCCGAATTCCATTTTCTTTCCCTTCTCATTGCAGTGTGTACTCATTCACCCTCCCTTGAGGGTTGAAAATAATTAGATTGTGTGAAAATGTCCACACCAATCCAATACCTTTAAATCCATTGTGGGGGAGTGAATGAGTACACACTTTGGGGAAAAGGGTCAAGCACTGAATTGAGCTTGAGTAAGGGTAGTCCACAGCCACAAATCTAGGATAAGCTTACATTTCCTAAATTCTAACCCACGTGGGGGAATACAATTATTTTTCAAAAAGTGTCTGTTGGTAACTTCAGCCTACTTCTTTTTTAACCACTGTTTACCCTCATTGCACTGCTTTTTAACAGGATCCTGTCGAACTAAAGGTATCAGGACATTTTCAATGGACGTTTGTATATATTTTTAGCTTTTAATTTTAAACCCCATAGTCCATATTGATTTTATTCAGATGAATTGATTTATCAGAAAGTGGGCTTAATTATCAATCAAATAAAACATTTGAATTATTATTTTGATATGATGTTTTCCTCTTATTTTGAATGGGGTTGCCCTTACAATGACCCAAATGCTACTGAATGTTATGAAGACAAAATTATTTTATTGAATGATAGATCAATTCTAGTATATCTAAACTTGTGAATGTGCTCGGTGAATGCCAACGACAGTTCCATAACTTCAGTTTTATTAAATGTTTTATTTGATGATGGATGACTGAATGTTCAAGTTTATGTGAGATTTCTTTCTCCTACAAGGTGGTTTTAGCTCTGTTACTATTGGCATCTCGATACGACTGAGGAAAATCAACACGAACGCCCCTCCAACTTGTAATTACTAGTGAGAAACTCGTCTATCATCCCTGTGCTCCCACATGTTGAACTCTGACATATCCTACTAAGGAAATTACCTTGATAACAGCGTTTTCAGCAGTTAAATACAACAAGAACACATTATTTATTAGTTTTTTTAAACACAAACTTGTTTACAAGCATAATAGCTGTACTTTTAGTTTGTAGTTGACACTGCTTGTTTGCCATTAGCTGATCTGCATTCTTAATGAGGTTAAAGCAACTGAATGCACTCAACTTGTTGCTCCCGGTTTATAATTTGTATTTTTCGAATTCCCACTTGTCATGAACGCAGCATAAGACTATGAACACTGTTCCATCTCTACCAAGACCACCATGATATATGGGTCTAAGGCCGAGACAATAAGACGACCCGGAGAGCAACATCTGTCTGGTGAAGTCCACAAAGCACATTGCATGTAACAAATGACCTACAGCATGGTCAAGCAAGTTAATGTTTCTGACATTTTCAGACTAACAACCTTTTAATTTAGAACCACGGAGAGTTACCGCAAATCAAAAAGAAAACAGGAGCTGCCTCCAATATTCCTACAGCATTTTAACATGTTCAAATCACCTATGCTTAGTCTAAAACAGTGACAACTAAAATATACCCATAACTATTTAGTCCAATCAATGTAAGCTAAATATGATGTGGCTGTCCATGGCACTGATGTGTGTGTTGGGTGTGTATAAGTAGAAAAACATGTTGACTCACCCTACTAAAATGCTTGCTAGCTAAGATAACTTCCTGTCATGGGCAACGATGCACCAGGCCAGCTAGTTAACACGAGCCTATTACATCTAATTAGCTACACTGAGCTCCCATGCTCTCAGGCCAGGGGCACAATGTATACATTTATAGTTGGATCAGAATCACCGTTATAATCATTGACCAATATGGATAATTAAGTAAAACCACAAGTCCAAATCTATCTCCATTCATGGCTAGCTAGCAACCGGAGGACAACACAACGAGATGCAACAAGTCAAGTTTTTTTGCAAATTACATTTAGATTTTGATGTGTGATTGGTGTGAAGCCAAATCCAAACTGGCTTCCCTTGACACTTCCTTTTGATGTGCCAGGACCATTCACAGTTGTGCTCACTCAGTTGAGCTCAACACTGATTGCTATAAAAAATTAAAATATAAAAAATATTAAGGGAGGCCAAATGCTCTCTGGCTTTCCTTACATTCAATGCTATGGGCGGCAACAATGTCATACTCTATTTGACCAAACAGCATCAGATAGATTCTCAGGTTAGATACATTCAGCCTCTTGCAAATTGAAGGAATTTATGAAACACAGAAATGAAGGTAATTTTTTGGAGGAAGCCTTGTATACACGAAGTTAGGAGACACACTGGCACGACTCTTGGTGGTAGTAACGCCTCGATCACACCTACATTGTTATGCGTTTTGGTACACCAGAACTACATGTATTTCCAATGGAACGCTGCGTTTGCTTTGCAGCATTGCGTTGCAGAGGCAGTTGCAGTGCGTTCGGTGTGGTGCATACCTTGGATTTATCGAATGTATGCATCAAACTTTATGTGTAGACGCCTTGACAGAAATGGTAGCATCAGGTGAATGTTGAACCTTTGTTGCCCACATCCAGATGGTGCTGTGTGCCATTTTGCGTAATAAAGCTATCAGTGTGATCAAGGCATAAGAAAGCCAATGCCATCTGCACCCATCTGCCTAGATGTACCTTTTTATTACTTCTAAACAAAATAACTTTTGGGGGTTCTCATTTACTTGCAATGGTGTGTTGGTTCTTGCTTGAACATTCGCTAAGATTATATTTGGTTGTGATCTTTGCAACATAACTATTTTAGATGCAGCAGTTGTTAGCTGGAATGCTATCGCTCATTGATATAGGCTGTAGGAAAAGCTAGCCAAAGAGCCATTTTACTGGTTGACGTTGGAAATGTTTTTAAGTATAATGCAGTTGATTTGGGATGATGACACAAACATTATATTGCCTGAAGAACAATACAATATAAACGAATAAGCACAATATTTTATATAATTCAGGCCTAAAGCAAATGTGGCACAAATGTGGAATCACAATTACTATTTCAGTTCAACATCGCCACAATTTATGAAGCACGAGACTGCAGATGGAGCGCGCAAAAGCCCCACTGGAATGGATGGGCGGGCCTCGCAGCAGGGTTATTACGTAAAAATGTGTCACTCGGAGCATGGGGTAGGGCAAATCCTGTACCACTGCAGACTCCGTCGACTCAAGGAGGAACCGAGATGAGCATCACTAGGCTATCAGATAAACTGCACACTTACCGTTTCAATACAGGGATGGTTACCCGTTACCCGTCTCATAAAGTAAGTATATTTAAATACGTATGCGTTTATCGCTGAAATGTATTATGCTATATATTGACAGCCCACAATCGCTATTCTGTGATGTCAAATAAAAAAGGTCTGTTTGCATGACATGACCATCCCGTTGCTGCATATTTCTGAATAACGGAACTGCTCATTCAATAAGCACTACCAACAACGAGTTACCTTTGAATGAGCTTCAGAATAGCAGATTTCATCATGACACAATATTTGTTATTGTCGGAGCATCAGAGGAAATAACACTCATTGAGACTGCTGTAGGCCTAGTGCAATATAATACAAATAAGAGTATGATTGATTCAGGTACTATACTTATCCAATGGTGTATGTAGCCTCATTTCTTTATGTCTGCATCATACAGCCTATAGTACAGCCCTAGACAAACTGCGGGTGGTTTGTTGACGCCCGGATCAGTCTTACAAAGAGCAGCATCACTTAGGCCTACAGCAAAGGCAGTGAGTGGTATTGCGTGTGGTTGTATTTAACTGTGGGCTAAGTGACTGCATAAACGAGATGTTCAAAATCATTATGTTCTGGAGAGGATTAGCTTTGATCTGTTTAATCATTAGCAGTTTATTTATTATGACAAGACAGCTATGTGTGTGCATGTGTGTGATGAACGCAGACTGATTTAAAACCATTGACCCTAAGCAGCGCAAGGCTATCTCTCTCAAGTCTTTATCATAGACCCTCAAGTGTCAGTAAAGCAGTCCACGAAGCAAGAATTTATAGCTTCAACATGATTAAAAGCTCCATGACCAGTAATGTGTGTGTGTGTGTGTGTGTGTGTGTGAGTGTGTGTGTGTGCGTTCGAGAGAGAGTCTGACTCAGAACAGCATAATTATGAAGATCAAGGTCTTGCCTCTTCATCTTCCTCCTCCTCATTACTATTAATAAAGGTCACTTTCTCATGCTGTCTGACAGTGTGGAAGAACAACCTTGTTGTCCAGGTGTAACAAGAGCTTCTTTGTCCTGGGTTCCTTCCTCATTATGTGTCTGGTTTACCTCTGAGACTGAGTCCCCTGAGTGTGCTCTGCGTCTCAAAGCCGCCATAAGGGGTGTATCTCAATGGTCTCAAGTGACCTCCTCTCTTAATATCTCTGTCTTTAACACTGATTTAAGAACACCTTCACAGGGCAGACACCTTCACAGTGCAGATGAAGGAAAGGATAGGAGAGTCATCTGTTTAGATTGGGATTTACACAAAGATTTATCTCCTCTATGGCTAAAGGATGTACTGGGTTGTTTGATATTAAACCTCAGCTTTTACCTGATCAATGAGAGGGATTGATTGGTTAGGCCTGGGAGATCAGAGTCAGATCAGAGTTACCACCACCTACAGTACATTCTCCAACACATAGACAATATATCAGTTCTGTCAGGATTCTGTATCTATGCTCCTACATGTGTGCCAGCTAGAGATTCCACATGTCAAATGATATATTGCCATTCTGCTCACTACAACCACATTGGTCAGTCACTTAGGGCTCTGGTAGTGTACTACTGAATAGGTAATAGTGTGTACTTTCAGACAGATCCAGAGTCTTAGAAATAAGAATGAATAGAAAGGGCATCTCCATTCAAGTCAGTGGTGGCATGAAGCCATTTTGAGTGTACCCATGCCAGGAAGTAAAATCAGGAAGTGTACCCTTCAATCTGTATAATGATTTGTTGAGTAAACTCAACTGACATTACAAAAAATACATTCCATTCCATGAGCCACAGCAGTTAGCATCATTTGAATGAACATTCTGCATTACCATGGCAATCCATCATCAGTTGATAGAACATTCCAAAACACCATGGAAATGATTGCATCCCAATACCAGGCAACCATTCCGAGTGTACCAATGAGTTAACCAGTCATTTGCCAGGGTTGGAGCTTCATTCTTATTTCTATGCTCCTAACAGTGCAGAGCAAGGTCAGCTAAACCCATATTCTGATTGGATCAATAGATCCTGTATGGAAGGAGAGAGCAACAGAAGAGAGGTGAAAGGACGAGACAAGAGGATATGGAAAGAGAGCAATAAATAGGGGAGAGGGGATGAGATGAGAGAAAAATAGACTGGGGAGCAGAGAATAGAGTGAGACAGAGAGAGAGAAAACCACAGAAGAGATGGACAATGGTAGGCAGGGGAGAGGAAGGGTAAGAGGAAAAGGGGAGGTGGAGAGGAAGAAGGAAGAAGGAAGGGGAATAGATGAGGATGAGAGATGCTCCAGTCCAGACAGTACTGACAGTCTCTGCAGGATGTCTGGTGTACCACACAGCCAGAGCCAGGTCCTCCTAACTGGGTCACTGTCCTCACCTTCCATGCATCCCTGGAGAGGCGTGTCTGAGCTGTCTGAGCAGCTGACTTTGAGCTGGCCTCCTCTCAACCCTGACCCCTTCTTTCAGCCTCTCCATCACAGAATTGAAGTACCCCAAACCCCATAGGATCAGCTACTTTACCTCTCTCTCAACCCCCACCCCACTCACCTTATGACAGGCAAGACCCATTTCTCTTACCACTTTCTCTCCTCAAAAAACAGGATACCTTTCCCCCCACCACCTTTCATTACAATGCAAAATCCCCTCTCTCATCCTCCATGCCCAAGAAGGAGGAGCCTCCCCTTCAAACTCCCAAAACCACTCATCTACCAAATTCCCCCATCCTCAAGCCCATAAAGCTATCCTTCTCTTGACAGGACCCCGCAGACTGTGGATGTCTGATCTGTGATGGATCTCTGGAAGATCAAAATCAAAGTTCAAGTTTATTGGTCGCGTACACAGTTTAGCAAATTTATGTTACTAGCTCCTAACAATGCAGTAATTGTCAAACAGTACGCAAAAATACAAAATAAAATGAATCAAGAAATGTCTAATACAATTAACAACCAAATAGCACTGTGGCAGTAATTCAAATGCAATCTATATGTATAAACACCAGATTCATTTACACAAGATATACTAAGAATGTCACAGTCTGACCATCGTTCGTATGTGTTTTCCCTGTTTTAGTGTTGGTCAGGACGTGAGCTGGGTGGGCATTCTATGTTGTGTGTCTGGTTTGTCTATTTCTATGTTTGGCCTGATATGGTTCTCAATCAGAGGCAGGTGTTAGTCATTGTCTCTGATTGGGAACCATATTTAGGTAGCCTGTTTTGTGTTGGGTTTTGTGGGTGATTGTCCTTAGTGTCTTGATGTCCTTGGTCTGTGTGTATGTGCACCAGTATTAGGCTGTTTCGGTTTTCGTTACGTTTATTGTTTTGTAGTGTTTGTATTTAGATTCGTGTTACTTCAGTTTAATAAACATGGATCGCAATCTAGACGCTGCATTTTGGTCCGACTCTCCTTCACCACAAGAGAATCGTTACAAAGAATGATATGTACAACAGTCAATGCATTTAAGTGGGTTATGTCAAAAATCCAGTATATAAATACGCAGTGCAAAACCGTATGGCAAAATGGATAGAATTGCAGGAAATTAGCATCCGGTCCAGAATCTGGAATATAACTATATATAGTTGAAGTCGGACGTTTACATTCATACAAGTCGGACGTTTAAATACATTTTACCTAAGTTTTTCACAATTCCTGACATTTAATCCTAGTAAAAATATCCTGTCTTAGGTCAGTTAGAATCACCACTTTATTTTAAGAATGTTAAATGTCAGAATAATAGGAGAGAGAATGATTTATTTCAGCTTCACATTCCCACATTCCCAGTGGGTCAGAAGTTTACATACACTCTATTCGTAGTTGATAGCATTGCCTTTAAATTGTTTAACTTGAGTCAAATGTTGCATGTAGCCTTCCACAAGCTTCCCACAATAAGTTGGGTGAATTTTAGCCCATTCCTCCTGACAGAGCCGATGTAACGGAGGCAGGTTTGTAGGCCTCCTTGCTCGCACACGTTTTTTCAGTTCTGCCCAAATTTTCTATGGGATTGAGGTCAGGGCTTTGTGATGGCCATTCCAATACCTTGACTTTGTTGCCATTTTGCCACAACTTTGGAAGTATGCTTTTGGTCATTGTCCATTTGGAAGACCCATTTGCGACCAAGATTTAACTTCCTGACTGATGTCTTGAGATGTTGCTTCAATATATCCACATAATTTTCCCTCCCTCATGATGCCATCTAGTTTGAGAAGTGCACCAGTCCCTCCTGCAGCAAAGCACCCCCACAACATGATGCTGTCACCCCCATGCTTCACGGTTGGGATGGTGTTCTTCGGCTTGCAAGCCTCATCCTTTTCCCTCCAAACATATTGATGGTCATTATGGCCAAACCGTTCTTTGTTTCATCAGACCAGAGGACATTTCTCCAAAAAGTACGATCTTTGTCCCCATGTGCTTTGTCCCCGTCGTCTGGCTTTTTTAATGGAGGTTTTGGAGCCGTGGCTTCTTCCTTGCTGTGTGGCCTTTCAGGTTAGTCGATATAGGACTTGTTTTTACTGTGGATATAGATACTTTTGTACCTGTTTCCTCCAGCATCTTCACAAGGTCCTTTGCTGTTGTTCTGGGATTGATTTGCACTTTGCGCACCAAAGTATGTTCATCTCTATGTAACTGACAATTAGCCTGTAAGTCTGTCATTGTTTTTTGTTTGAATTGTTTACGTGTTCGCTATGCGGGGGAAATGATAAGACAAGCGGAAGTAAGTGGCTAATAACTGTTGTAACGGGGATCATTATCGTAGCAACACACCTTTGGAGTGAAGGCAATCCCGCGCTGTGTTAGCTAAGTTTTCATATCATCGGGTGTAGTTCATAAAGGTTGAAGTGTGTATGTTAGGATGGGAACGTTATAATAATTAAGGATGAAGTGTGTATGTTAGGATGGGAGTGTTATAATAATTAAGGATGAAGTGTGTATGTTAGGATGGGAACGTTATAATAATTAAGGATGAAGTGTGAATTCATGTCAGGAATAATAAGTGTGAGGTTTGATTTCCTCCCTTCTGTAATAAGCAGCCAATGAGGTATTTTTCCTTTATTCATGTGTTTAATCTGATACTGTTATAGCTCCAGCTAAAATGTGTATGTATGTCAGCACTTCAGAGTTATACCAAGCTAATAAGTCACTCGTAAGATAAGAAGGTTGTAAGAGTGTGCTTAACTGTATTTTCATTTACTTTATAGTCACGGAAGGTGATCATTCTGACTAAAACTACAAAATAAAACCGGCAGTTAAAATCAAGGAATGGTTGTGCTCTTGGTTACTGGAGGGAGCTACACTCTAGGAGACAGAACGCGTCTCCTTCCTGAGCAGTATGACGGCTGCATGGTGCCATGGTGTTTATACTTGCATACTATTGTTTGTACAGATGAACATGGTACCTTCAGGCATTTGGAAATTGCTCCCAACGTTGTACCTTCAGGCTTTTGAACCAGACTTGTGGAGGTCTACAATTTTTTTTCTGAGGTCTTGGCTGATTTCTTTTGATTTTCCCATGATGTCAAGCAAAGAGGCACTGAGTTTGAAGGTAGGCCTTGAAATACATCTACAGGTAAACCTCCAATTGACTCAAATGATGTCAATTAGCCTATCAGAAGCTTCTAAAGCCACAACATAATTTTCTGGAATTTTCCAAGCTGTTTAAAGGCACAGTCAACTTAGTGTATGTAAACTTCTAACCCACTGGAATTGTGATACAGTGAATGATAAGTGAAATAATCTGTCTGTAAACAATTGTTAGAAAAATTACTTGTGTAATGCACAAAGTAGATGTCCTAACTGACTTGCCAAAACTATAGTTTGTTATATAGGATGAGTCATGACTAGAATACAGTATATACTGTACATATAAAGTGGGTAAAACATTATGTAAACATTATTAACCTTTTACTGCAGTGGGCTAAATCAGGGTCACACAAGGTGTTTCTTGGTGGTCTTAAACAAATCTACTTTGAAACAAAAGTATACACCTCACACGCATGGTTATGGGCTTTAAAAAAACAAGACACCTGTACCATGTCAGATCAAATTTACGTTGAAATGTATTACATTTTGAGTTTGCATCCCAATATTTACACTTTATATACGTCATAGGAGACTGAAATATAACAAAATCATTTGACATAGAAACACCGGATTTTCTGCGATTTTTTTCTAATAATGTTTATTAATTAATTATGAAATTATGAAAAATATTAATAACATTCCACCCATTAGGCCACTAATGACACTATTTGACTGCACGAAAGGGGTCTACAGTGACTAATGCTCAATGACTCTATGTACATATGGCAGCAGTCTCTAAGTTGCAGGGTAGAGTACCGGCAGGCTAGTGACAGTGTCTAAGGTTCAGGGCAGGGTACTGGGTGGAGGCTGGCTAGTAATGACTGTTTAACAGTCTGATGGCCTGGAGATAAACAGCTTCTATCAGTCTCTCGGTTCCAGCTTTAAAGCACCTGTGATGTCTCCACTTTCTAGATGGTAGCGGGGTGAACAAGCCGTGCCTCGGGTGGCTGAGTTCCTTGATGATCTTCTTGGTGGTCCTGTGACACCGGGTGCTGTAGATGTCCTGGAAGGAAGGCAGTGTGCCCCCAGTGATGCGTTGGGTCAGATATCCACGGTTCTGATGTTTCAGTCTCCTGGAGCAGGGTGCTTGATGCAACACCAGTGTTGTGGGGTTTGATCCCTCCTGCTGGGCCACACCCACTGATAATGAACTACAAGTCATCATCATCATCATTTGTGATGGATGTCTGATGTCTGATTGGCTCCCCATGGCTGTGCCTCAGATCCAGAAAGACGGGGCATCACACAGTCCTTCTCCCAGAGCCCCAGGGGCCCAGGCTATGAGGATTACAATGTGTTAAAGCCTGTTCCCACTGAGAATGACTCATATAGCCTAATGATACCAGTGCCCATTACCAGACTTCTAGTGGTGCTAATTGCCCACTGTCTGGTTTCATACGGAGTTGCCAGATTACCCTGGCAGTGATTGAATGGGTAAACGAGCAGCCTTTCTGGGAGGGTAGGAGTCTTTATGTCTGTATGATGGTGAATGTGCGCTTCTCTGTGACTGCCTATGTTTTCATGAGTAGGAATGTGTGTGTGTATGCTAAATAGACTTGCATACACAGAAGCCCTCTGGATGGATGCACAGGCACACACATGAGGGTCTCTATTCAAGTATCATACACAGTCACAAACAAATAGCTGCATGTGCACACACACACATACCCATCCACCTACCCTTACACACAAAGGTTCAGCTTGAGTTCCTGTGCCCTTTTGTCCCAGTACTGAACAATTATTTACCCGACAATAAACAGATCCGGAAGACAGATGGGAAGGAACGTGTGTGTGTGTGTGTGTGTGTGTGTGCGCGCGTGTGTGTGCATGCGCTCACCTGTGTGTGTGTGCGTGTGTGTGTGTGTGCGTGCGGGAGTTTCTGTCAGAGGAAATGTCAAGCATGTCAGACATGCCACAGGAACGGAAAACGTTTGCTCTCAGGGCGAGCTCAAAATCCTTTCAGGTTAGATTAGTTCTCAGAAGTACTTCTCACTACTTTCTCTTTTCTACTCTTTCCTTTCTCTTTTTATCTTCACTCTCTGTCTCTCATCTCATCTTTTTCATGTTCACTTCTTTTATTATGTTATATTATCTTTTCATTATTTTATTATCTGCTGCCTCTATTCTAGAAAAAGAAAAGCTGTTAAGTTGGGGCGGCAGTGGTTAGAGCGTTGGACTAGTAACCGAAAGGTTGCAAGATTGAATCCCCGAGCTGACAAGGTAAAAATCTGTCATTCTGCCTTTGAACAAGGCAGATAACCCACTGTTCCTAGGCCATCATTGTAAATAAGAATTTGCTCTTAACTGACTTGCCTAGTTAAATAAAATAAAAAATTAAGTTGTTGAGCAGTGGATTTGGAATTTACCCTCCACCTAAAATGTATCACATCCTTGATGTGTTGCTGTGTCTCTGCATATCAGTAAGAAGTAGACCAGGTTAGTCATATTGCTTGTGTCACAGTACTTTAAAACCTCATGGCTAAGCAAGACAGCACCTCCGTGGCTGTGCTCCGTGATTCTGACTTAAGTGACAGTTGTCACTCAGTTTTGTCATCAAAATGCCTTCCCCCTGTCTGTAAAAATCTTCTACTTGTCTGTTTATGGTTCCTATTCCTCCACCACTCCGTTCTGCCTCTTCTGTCTTGCTGAAATCAGAAGTGGTGTGTGTGTTGTGTAACAGAACCGCATTGATCAGCTGTTAACAATACTGCAGAGAAGAGAGGTGAGAGTGTGGGAGATCATTTTGTAAGAAAGGGATCGAGAGAGAGCAGAGAGAAGGAAACAGAGTTGTTTTTAAACTGATGTAATTGTACAGGGTTATGCAATGAGCAAATCAAATGAAGGCCTTGTGAGGGCTCTTCTGCCCTGAAAACAACTCTGAGGTCAAAGGGGGAGAGAGAGAGAGAGTGTCACAGTTCCCCCCCCTGGTCTGTGACCAGGAGGACATGGTTGTACGTTTGTGTTTGACACTTAGGCAAGGCGACAGAGTGAGTTTCCTGTTTCCTGTTTCCATTCAGTTGTCTAGGTGTAGCTGCTGCAGCAGTAAGCATCTCTGTGACAAAATTCATATTGGATGCAAATATGCACACTTGATTAGAGGTGAGAGAACGGTCATTAATACACATATTTATACATAGAAACAGAGCTCCTTATAGATACCATGTTAGTGTAGAATAAGGAACTGGCAAGCTCAACTCAGTATAGACATAAGTGTTGTATTTCTGGTAGGGATTTCATTCTTCCGATACTTAAAAAAGACACCTTCCTTCCTTGAAGTACTCACTGATCTGATGGTAAACAAGAAGTGAAAGCAGTGTCCACTTTCTTTCATCTATCCAGTCAGATGATCTGTTATTACCTCCAGGAACCATCCTATTTTTTGAAACAGGGCTAATGCCAAGAGGGAGGAAGGAGCAATGAAGCAAAGGATTCTGGGAGCTTGGCCTGCTTTTCATGCTGTGTGTAGCAGGTGTTCTCCCTGGCTAGGAGGCAAACTGGGATGTGTGTGTGTTATTTATTTTATTTGACTTTTATTTCATCATGGGAGCCCATTGAGACCAGGGTCTCATTTTCAATGGTGCCAAATTCAACATGAACACCCCATGACGCAGGGAGTTCTTTAGGTTATTCAAAAACCGAAGGCAGATTTATCTTATTCAGTGGAGATCCCACAAAAAAATACTAAAATATGCTGTGGGGAGAGGCTGATTTGGGGGAAAAGTGTGTGTGTGTGTGTGAGCGTTCGTGCATGCATGCAGTTGTGCCTCGTGTGTGCTATCTTTGTCTGTAAACTATTGCTGGGCAAAATAATGAGAATTAGACAAGCACCAGTAGTTCTTTGACACAAAAGATGAAGTGTTGATTTGCTTTCCCCCTAACTCAGCCTCTCCCCACTACATATGTTAGCACTTTTTGCAGACAGTCGCACACTGTGTCTGTACATAGTCAATGGTAGGCTTCGAGGGGACTACTACGGTAGGTACACCTACAGCTCATCCCTTGGCAGTAACACTGTAGATTACTTTATCACTGACCTCAACCCAGAGTCTCTCAGAGCATTCTCAGTCAGCACACTGACACCCCTATCAGATCCCAGCAAAATCTCAGTCTACTGAACAATGCAATACTGAATCATGCAAAATCAAAGCCGAAATAGCTGTTCACTATTAAAAAATGCTGTAGATGGAAGCCATGGTGTGGTGGTGTAGTGTAGAAACCTTCCAAAAAACTATTTGCAACAACAAATTAAATCCATTCTAGACAACTTGGTTTGATGAAGAAAGCAAAAACCTAGGAAAGAGAATTGAGAAACCCATCCAACCAAGAAAACCTGAGCCTTCACTATGGTGAAACACTAAAACAGTACAGAAATAACAGAATAATACCAAACACCAAATAATGCACGCAGAGCAAAATTAGGACAATAACCACTAATTATAAAAATTCTTAAATTCTTCAAACACTTAAAAAGAAGTGATTCCCAAACCTTCCATAACAAAGCAATCACCTACAGAGAGATGAACCTAGAGAATAATTGACTCAGGAAGCTGGTCCTGGGGCTCTGTGCACAAACACAAACAGACCCTACAGAGACCCAGGACTGCAACGCAATTAGACCCAACCAAATCATGAGAAAACAAAAAGATCATTACTTAACACATTGGAAAGAATTAACCAAAAACAAAGCAAACTGGAATGTGACTTGGCCCTAAACAGAGAGTACACAGTGGCAGAATACCTGACCACTGTGACTGACCCAATATTAAGGAAAGCTTTGACTATGTGCAGACATGGCTCTCAAGAGAAGACAGGATATGTGCACATTGCCCACAAAATGAGGTGGAAACTGAGCTACACTTCCTAACCTCCTTCGAAATGTATGACCATATTAGAGACACATATTTCCCTCAGATTACACAGATCCACAAAGAAATCTAAAACAAATCACATTTTGATCAACTCCCATATCTACTGGGTGAAATACCACAGTGTGCCATCACAGCAGCAATATTTGTGACCTGTTGCTTCAAGAAATGGGCAACCAGTGAAGCACAAACACCATTGTGAATATAAACTATATTTATCTGTCTATTTATTTTCCCTTTTGTACTACAACAATTTTCACATTGTTACAACACCTTACATAGCCGTAAAATAACATTTGAAATATCTCACATTTTTTGGGAGTAATGATTACTGTTCATCTCTGATTGTTTATTTCACTTGTTTATTATTATTTATTACTTGTTTATTATTTATTCCACTTGCTTTTGAATGTTAACACATTTCCCATGCCAATAAAGCCCTTTGATTTGAATAGAAATCAGTCGCCACTGTGCACAGATTATCCATCACGGTGTACCTCATCTGCTACCTTTCACTCACTGTTGTCAAATGCTTTCCTTTTGGAATATCCAAAGATTCCTAGCACTTCACACACATTCGCTGTCCCCCCAGGCTCTGGAGTTTGGAGTTTTCTGGATCACACTCAACTCTCCCATCAGTTCATGAAAGCGGAAGTTTTCTGTTGTTGAATATATCAATGTGTTGTTAGGAATCAAGAATTGTAGAGGAACACCAACTGAGACCGGAATGGAAAGTCAACTTTAAAGAATAAATGTAAGATTACTTAAAGGCAAGTACAGTCAAGTCCATAATTATTGGCACCCTTGATAAAGATTATCAAAAAACACTTTTTATAACCCTCAGAACAGCCACAATTCTTCGGGCATGAACTTTACAAGATGTCGAAAGCGTTCCATGGGGATGCTGTCCCATGTTGACTCCAGTGCTTCCCACAGTTGTGTCAAGTTGGCTGTAGATGTCCTTTGGGTGGTGGACTATTCTTGACACACACGGTAAACTGTTGGGCGTGAAAAACCCAGCAGTGTTGCGACACTTGACACACTCAAACCAGTGCGCCTGGCACCTACAGTACTACCATACCCCGTTCAAATGCTCTTAAATGTTTTGTCTTGCCCATTTACCCTCTGAATGTCACACATACACAATCCATGTCTCAAGGCTTGAAAATCTTTCTTTAACCTGTCTCCTCCCCTTTATCTACACTGATTGAAGTGGATTTAACAGGTGACGTCAATAAGGGATCATAGCTTTCACCTGGATTCACCTGGTCAGTCTATGTCATGGAAAGAGCAGGTGTTCCTAATGTTTTGTGCACTCCGCGTATAACTCAGTATTTGTACAGTGCCTTGCGAAAGTATTCGGCCCCCTTGAACTTTGCGACCTTTTGCCACATTTCAGGCTTCAAACATAAAGATATAAAACTGTATTTTTTTGTGAAGAATCAACAACAAGTGGGACACAATCATGAAGTGGAACGACATTTATTGGATATTTCAAACTTTTTTAACAAATCAAAAACTGAAAAATTGGGCGTACAAAATTATTCAGCCCCTTTACTTTCAGTGCAGCAAACTCTCTCCAGATGTTCAGTGAGGATCTCTGAATGATACAATGTTGACCTAAATGACTAATGATGATAAATACAATCCACCTGTGTGTAATCAAGTCTCCGTATAAATGCACCTGCACTGTGATAGTCTCAGAGGTCCGTTAAAAGCGCAGAGAGCATCATGAAGAACAAGGAACACACCAGGCAGGTCCGAGATACTGTTGTGAAGAAGTTTAAAGCCGGATTTGGATACAAAAAGATTTCCCAAGCTTTAAACATCCCAAGGACCACTGTGCAAGCGATAATATTGAAACGGAAGGAGTATCAGACCACTGCAAATCTACCAAGACCTGGCCGTCCCTCTAAACTTTCAGCTCATACAAGGAGAAGACTGATCAGAGATGCAGCCAAGAGGCCCATGATCACTCTGGATGAACTGCAGAGATCTACAGCTGAGGTGGGAGACTCTGTCCATAGGACAACAATCAGTCGTATATTGCACAAATCTGGCCTTTATGGAAGAGTGGCAAGAAGAAAGCCATTTCTTAAAGATATCCATAAAAAGTGTAGTTTAAAGTTTGCCACAAGCCACCTGGGAGACACACCAAACATGTGGAAGAAGGTGCTCTGGTCAGATGAAACCAAAATTGAACTTTTTGGCAACAATACAAAACATTATGTTTGGTGATAAAAGCAACACTGCTCCTCTCCCTGAACACACCATCCCCACTGTCAAACATGGTGGTGGCAGCATCATGGTTTGGGCCTGCTTTTCTTCAGCAGGGACAGGGAAGATGGGAAGAAGATGGATGGAGCCAAATACAGGACCATTCTGGAAGAGAACCTGATGGAGTCTGCAAAAGACCTGAGACTGGGACGGAGATTTGTCTTCCAACAAGACAATGATCCAAAACATAAAGCAAAATCTACAATGGAATGGTTAAAAAATAAACATATCCAGGTGTTAGAATGGCCAAGTCAAAGTCCAGACCTGAATCCAATCGAGAATCTGTGGAAAGAACTGAAAACTGCTGTTCACAAATGCTCTCCATCCAACCTCACTGAGCTCGAGCTGTTTTGCAAGGAGGAATGGGAAAAAATTTCAGTCTCTCGATGTGCAAAACTGATAGAGACATACCCCAAGCGACTTAAGCTGTAATCGCAGCAAAAGGTGGCGCTACAAAGTATTAACTTAAGCGGGCTGAATAATTTTGCACGCCCAATTTTTCAGTTTTTGATTTGTTAAAAAAGTTTGAAATATCCAATAAATGTCGTTCCACTTCATGATTGTGTCCCACTTGTTGTTGATTCTTCACAAAAAAATACAGTTTTATATCTTTATGTTTGAAGCCTGAAATGTGGCAAAAGGTCGCATAGTTCAAGGGGGCCGAATACTTTCGCAAGGCACTGTATAAATAAATTATACAAATAGTGAGCTATATTGTATGCTCAAAAAATTGGGACATGATATTATTTTATACTAATACAATTGCTCAGAGAACAAGATTGTGTTAAACAAGTAATAGAAAAGATAGGGGTCAAAATGATTGGCACCCCTGTTTTCAATACTCTAGCACCGTCACCTTCTGAGGATAATGACACTGAGCCTTTTTCTAAAATATTTTATGAGATTGGAAAACACGACGGGAGGGATCTTATACTTTACCTCCGTACAGAATCTTCCCAGATCCTTGATATCCTTTGTCTGCTCTTATGGTTTCCCCTTCAATTCAAACCACAGGTTTTCAATGGGGTTCAAGTCCTGTGACTGAAATGCCATTGCAAAATGCCATTTTGTAGATATTTGTGGATTTTGATTAATGCGTGGGGTTATTGTCTTGCTGAAAGATCCACTTGCGGCCAAGTGTCAGCCTCCTGGCAGAGGCAACCAGGTTTTTGGCTAAAATGTCCTCATACTGAGTAAAGTTAAAATGATGCTGTTTACCTTAACAAGGGCAACAGGACCAGTGGAAGCAAAATAGCCCCATAACATCAAAGATGCACCACCATATTTTATCGTAGCTTTGAGATATTTTTCTGCATATGCTTCCGTTTTTCAACGCTAAATCCACCACTGGTATGTGTGGAGTTTGATAAACGGCATTGGCACTTGGATTGGAACCAACACTATGGTCAGATGTCATGAAAATATAGCTCTTTGGCCACGCACACCAATGGTGAGTTTGGCGTTGAAAAACGGAAGCATACAGTTGAAGTTGGAAGTTTACATACACCTTAGCCAAATACATTTAAACTCAGTTTTTCACAATTCTGGACATTTAATCCTAGTAAAAATGCTATGTCTTTTGTCAGTTAGGATCACTACTTTATTTTAAGAATGTGAAATGTCAGAATAATAGTAGAGAGAATTATTTAATTCAGCTTTTATTTCTTTCATCACATTCCCAGTGGGTCAGAAGTTTACATACACTCAATTAGTATTTGGTAGCATTGCCTTTAAATTGTTTAACTTGGGTCAAACGTTGCATGTAGCCTTCCACAAACTTTCCACAATAAGTTGGGTGAATTTTGTCCCATTCTTCCTGACAGAGCTGGTGTAACTGCGTCAGGTTTGTAGGCCTCCTTGCTCGCACATGCTTTTTCAGTTCTGCCCACAAATGTTCTATGGGATTGAGGTCAGGGCTTTGTGAGAGCCACTGCAATACCTTGACTTTGTTGTCCTTAAGCCATTTTGCCACATCTATGGAAGTATGCTTGGGGTCATTGTCCATTTGGGACCAAGCTTTAACTTCCTGACTGATGTCTTGAGATGTTGCTTCAATATATCCACATAATTTTCCCTCCCTCATGATGCCATCTATTTTGTGAAGTGCACCAATCCCTCCCTGTCAAACGATGTATGGAATCAATCTTTAGGATGTTTTTAACATAAAAGTTCAATAATATTCCAACCGGAGAATTCCTTTGTCTTCAGAAAAGCAAAGGAACGCAGCTACCTCTCATGTGAAATGCGTGTGACCAGCGCGTGACTGCTGGCAGACCTCTGACTCATTCCTCTCTCATTCGGTCCCACTTCACAGTAGAATCCCCAAACAAGTTTCTAAAGACGGTTGACATCTAATGGAAGCCTTAGGGAGTGCAACATAACCAATATCCCATTGTGTATTCAATAGGGGCTGTTTTGAAAATCGACTAACCTCAGATTTCCCACTTCCTGTTTGGATTTCTTCTCAGGTTTTTGCCTGCCATATGAGTTCTGTTATACTCACAGACATCATTCAAACAGTTTTATAAAGTTCAGAGTGTTTTCTATCCAATATGAATAATAATATGCATATATTAGCAACTGGAACTGAGGAGCAGGCAGTTTACTCTGGGCACCTCTGGGCACCTTTCATCCAAGCTACTCAATACTGCCCCTGCAGCCATAAGAAGTTTTTAATAAACAAGAAATTTGTGGTTGTAGTTGAAAAACGAGTTTTAATCACTCCAACCTAAGTGTATGTACATTTCCGACTTCAACTGTATGTAGAAAAGTACCTCATACCTACAGTAAAATATGGTTGTGGATATTTTATGTTATGGGCTATTTTGCTTCCACTGGTCCTGGAGCCCTAGATGTTTTTTAAATTCCTTGTTCTCTGAGCAATTTTGTTAGTATAAAATAATATAATAAACCCATTTTGGAGCATGCAACATAGCTTATTTTATACTGTCTTTTTTGTTCATCTTTATCAAAAGTGCCAACAATTATGGACCTGACATATGTAGATGTAGAATTGACTAGAATTGCACATAGGAGATGCAGCTGGGTTTCATTGCCATTGTTCTATTCATGACACTCCTTAGCTACAGTGTATCTGCATCACCAGCATAACAATACCTGCTTAATTCAACTGAGAAGGGTAATGTAGATGTCAAATAAAGATCAGGTGAAGTGTGTGTCCACTCCATCTATTCACTTTCTATGTTGACGTGGCTAATACCTTTGTTGTCATTCTCTCTCTCTCTCTCCCTCCAGCTCCACACTAAGAGTCCAGAGACTGAAGAGATAATCCCACAGGAAAGGATCCTTCCAAAACGCACATAGGGATCTGATCTGCAGAGAGTGTGTGTGTGTGAGAAGGACGTGTGGTATTTGTTCTTAACCCCCTCCACCCCTCTACTCTTTACCCAAAATCCCGTTCTCCAACCTCCCTTACCCCCTGACCCTTAACCCCCAGCCATGATGTCGGGGAAGGGGAAGGCTAGCCCGCGTCACCGGCCATGGTCCGTGTATCGGGCTAACACCTTTGACCTCTCGGCTGAGATAATGGGGCTGACTCTGGCAGGTAAGGGCCATGTTACCATAGTTACCGTAGTAACAGTATTCCTGTATGTTTGCCCACTGAACATAAGTATGTGTATAAACTTGCCTTGTTTGTCGCTGTAGTTGTAAAAAATATATAATAATATCTTGTGTTCTTGTAGGTAACAGTCAGGACCCAGATGAGCCAGTGCTGGAGTTCAGCCTGGGTGAGTGATGTTGCTGAAGTCCTTCTCACTCTGGTTCAATTGTCTTTGATATTTATAACAGTACCAGGGTTTCTGTTAGCGGTTAATAGCCGGCTTTTGTCCAGTTTAAAATATTGAAAAGTCCATCAATAAAATTGCTGCTGGTCCAATTGTCAGCGTCCCATTACGAAATTATGCTTTTTAGCCTATTCATTGATGGAAATACCAGTCGACAGAAATACATTTGACTGGTCATGCTTATCGGTCTATAGGTTAATTTGCATGATTTAATGGAATTAAATTGGCGCGTGTACAGTATATTTGTTATGTAGGCTATCTTATTTATCACACACTGTCAGACAGCGCAAGAAATGCTGCTGCAACATCTTCTGGTGCTTTCAAGACAACTGTAAAGTCTGAAAAATACAAGGTCAAATCGTGATGTCAGTGATCTTCAGGTAGGAAAGTCGGCGCTCTAGAAAGAGGCCTGAATGTTTTAATACATATTACGAGGTATGTCTTAACTTTCTTCAAAGTAGCCATTTAGATCTCCTCTCTTTCTAAATTTGTAACTGATATTTGCAGCTCTGTCACATGAAACCTCTCGAATGTGCAGTGCCCTTTTGACAAAAGTGTTTGGCTGCTAATTGCATTATGGAACGAACACGTAGCCTACTGCCTTGTGCGCATTGCTGTGAAATATTATTATATTGTGAAAAAATAATAGTTTATCAACATTTTAAGCTAAACGTTCTCATCTGTTACATCAGACTTTTGCTAGGCCAACTGGTTGTATGAATTTTGGATCTGTCCCAGAGTTTGGAATAAACAATATAATATCAATAGAATAAGTAGCCTAAACGTTTCTACTATAGTAGATTGACAAAGGCTAGTGATTTTGCTGATCGTCACACGTGTTGTTGCCTGAGGGAAAGTAAGTGTGGCGCCGAAGAACATGGCTGAGGTTTTACATTCTCCCAACCAATTGTGCTATTTTGTTCGTTTTTTGAGTTTTGTTTTGAGTTTTTAAACTTATTTTGTACATAATGTTGTTGCTGCTGTCTCTTATGACTGAAAATAACTTCTGGACATCAGAACAGCGATTACTCACCGCAGACTGGAAGAAACTTGTTCCTTTAACGAAACCAACAAGAAGGATATCCAGCTTTCACTGGAGCAGACCCAGATCCCCGTCATTTGCTTGAAGAAATTACGCAGGAAAAGGGGCCTCAGATCGGGCTGCCTTCTGAGAATCTGTAGGAGAGCGAGTAAACTTCCACTGCCATTCGTTCTTCTTGCTAACGTGCAATCACTGGAAAGTAAAATGAATGACGTACGATTAAGATTGTCCAACCAACGGGACTTTAAAAACTGTAACATCTTATGTTTCACTGAGACGTGGCTAAACAACGATATGGATAATATAGAGCTGGTGGGATTTTCCATGCACTGGCAGAACAGAGAAGCTACTTCTGATAAGACTAGGTGTGGGGGTGTGTGTCTATTTGTCAATAACAGCTGGTGCGCGATGTATAATATTAAAGAAGTCTCGAGGTATTGCTCGCCTGAGGTAGAGTACCTTATGATAAGCTGTAGACCACACTATCTACCAAGAGAGTCTCATCTATATTATTCGTAGCAGTCTATTTACCACCACAGAAGGAAGCTGGCACTAAGACTGCTCTCAACCAACTCTATAAGGCCATAAGCAAAGAAGAAAATGCTCACCTGGAAGCAGTGCTACTAGTGGCCGGGGACTTTAATGCAGGCAAACTTAAATCCGTTTTACCAATTTTTTACCCAGGTTTTACATTCTCCCAACCAATTGTGCTATTTTGTTAGTTTTTTGAGTTTTGTGTAACTTATTTTTTAAACACAATTGACCTAGCGTTGTCCGGGTTAGGGAGGGTTTGGACGGTAGGGATATCCTATCCTCATCGCGCACCAGTGACTCCTGTGGTGGGCCAGGCACAGTGCGCGCTAACCAAGGTTGCCAGGTACACGGTGTTTCCTCCGACACATTGGTGCGGCTGGCTTCCGGGTTGGATGCGCGCTGTGTTAAGAAGCAGTGCGGCTTGGTTGGGTTGTGTATCGGAGGACGCATGACTTTCAACCTTCATCTCTCCCGAGCCCGTACGGGAGTTGTAGCGATGAGATAAGATAGTAGCTACTAACAATTTGATACCACGAAAAAGGGGTAAAATTCAATTAAAAAAACAACCTCTCCCTCAATGTTTATTTATTTATTTTTTATTTCACCTTGATTTAACCAGGTAGACCAGTTGAAAACAAGTTCTCATTTACCACTGCGACCTGGTCAAGATAAAGCAAAGCAGTGCGACAAAAACAACAACACAGAGTTACACATAAACAAACGTACAGTCAATAACACAATAGAAAAATCTATGTACAGTGTGTGCAAATGTAGAAGAGCAGGGAGGTAAGGCAATAAATAGGCCATATAGGCAAATTATTACAATTTAGGTAGTTGGGTGGGCAATTTACAGATGGGCTGTGTGCAGGTTCAGTGATCGGTAAGCTGCTCTGACAGCTTATGCTTAAAGTTAGAGAGGGAGATATAAGACTCCAGCTTCAGTGATTTTTGCAATTTGTTCCAGTCATTGGCAGCAGAGTACTGAAAGGAAAGGCGGCCAAAGGAAGTGTTGGCTTTGGGGATGACACGTGAAATATACCTGCTGGAGCGCGTGCTACGGGTGGGTGTTGCTATGGTGACCAGTGAGCTGAGATAAGGCAGGGCTTTACCTAGCAAAGACTTATAGATGACCTGGAGCCAGTGGGTTTGGCGACGAATGTGTAGTGAGGGCCAGCCAACGAGAGCATACAGGTCGCTGTGGTGGATAGTATATGGGGCTTTGGTGACAAAACGGATGGCACTGTGATAGACTACATCCAGTTTGGTGAGTAGAGTGTTGGAGGCTATTTTGTAAATTACATCGCCAAAGTCAATGATTGGTAGGATAGTTAGTTTTACGTGGGTATGTTTGGCAGCATGAGTGAAGGAGGCTTTGTTGCGAAATTTTGCGATTCTAGATTTAATTTTGGATTGGAGATGCTTAATGTGAGTCTGGAAGGAGAGTTTACAGTCTAACCAGACACCTAGGTATTTGTAGTTGTCCACATATTCTAAGTCAGAACCATTCAGAGTAGTAATGCTAGTCGGGCGGGCGGGTGCGGGCAGCAAATGGTTGAAGAGCATGTATTTAGTTTTACTAGCATTTAAGAGCAGTTGGAGGCCACGGAAGTGTAGTATGGCATTGAAGTTTGTTTGGAGGTTTGTTAACACAATGTCCAAATAAGGGCCAGATGTATACAGAATGGTGTCGTCTGCGTAGAGGTGGATCAGAGAATCACAAGCAGCAAGAGCGACATCATTGATGTATACAGAGAAAGAGTCGGCCCGAGAATTGAACCTTGTGGCACCCCCATAGTAAATGCCAGAGGTTCGGACAACAGGCCCTCCAATTTGACACACTGAACTGTATCTGAGAAGTAGTTGGTGAACCAGGCGAGGCAGTCTTTTCAGAAACCAAGGCTATTGAGTCTGCCGATAAGAATGCAGTGATTGACAGAGTCAAAAGCCTTGGCCAGGTCGATGAGGACGGCTGCACAGTACTGTCTTTTATCGATGGCAGTTATTATATCGTTTAGGACCGTGAGGGTGGCTGAGGTGCACCCATGACCAGCTCGGAAACCAGATAGCATAGTGGAGAAGGTACGGTGGGATTTGAAATGGTCGTTGATCTGTTTGTTAACTTGGCTTTCGAAGATTTTAGAAAGGCAGGGCGGGATGGATATACTGTAGGTCTATAACAGTTTGGTTCTAGAGTGTCTCCCCCTTTGAAGAGGGGGATGACCGCAGCAGCTTTCCAATCTTTGGGGATCTCAGACCATACAGAAGAGAGGTTGAACAGGCTAGTAATAGGGGTTGCAATAATTTAGGCTGATCATTTTAGAAAGAGAGGGTCTAGACTGTCTAGCCCAGCTGATTTGTAGGGATCCAGATTTTGCAGCTCTTTCAGAACATCGGCTGTCTGGATTTGGATGAATGAGAAGTGGGGGAGCAAGTTGCTTCAGGGGGTGCTGAGCTGTAGGACAAGGTCTGGGTAGCCTGGCCAGCCGTAGAAAAATGCTTATTGAAATGATCAATTATCGTAGATTATCGGTGATGACAGTGTTTCCTAGCCTCAGTGCAGTGGGCAGCTGGGAGGAGGTGCTCTTTTCTCCATGGACTTTACAGTCTCCCAAATCTTTCTGGAATTAGTGCTACAGGATGAAAATGTCTGTTTGAAAAAGCTAGCCTTAGCTTTCCTAACTGACTAAGTACATTGGTTCCTGACTTCCCTGAAAAGTTGCATATCGCGGGGGCTATTCGATGGTAATGCAGAACGCCACAGGATGTTTTTGTGCTGGTCAAGGGCAGTCAAGTCTGGGGTGAACCAAGGGCTATATCTGTTCTTAGTTCTACATTTGTTGAACGGAGCATGCTTATTTAAGATGGCGAGGAAATCATTTTTAAAGAGCAGCCAGGCATCCTCTACTGATGGGATGAGGTCAATATCCTTTCAGGATACCCGGGCCAGGTTGATTAGAAAGGCTTGCTCGTTGAAATGTTGTAGGGAGCGTGATATTGATGAGGGATGGTCGTTTGACCGTGGACCTATTACGCATGCAGGCAATGAGGCAGTGATCGCTGAGATCCTGGTTGAAGACAGCAGAGGTGTATTTTAATGTGATCAAGACAAAGGAGCTGATTGTGGACTGTGGTTCATCACCAATGAACTATCATGGTCCAAACATACCAATCAGTCGTGAAGAGGAGACTGAATAGATTTGACATTGGTCCCCAGGTCCTCAAAAGGTTCTACAGCTGCACCATCGAGAGCATCCTGACTGCATCACCACCTGGTATGGCAACTTCAGAGGGTAGTGCGTACGGCCCAGTACATCACTGGGGCCAAGTTTACTGCCATCCAGGACAAAAATAATAGGTGGTGTCAGAGGAAAGCCCATCATTTTGTCAGAGACTCCAGTCACCCAAGTTTTAGACTGTTTTCTCTGCTACCGCACGGCAAGCGGTACCGGAACGCCAAGTCTAGGACCAACAGCTTCTACCCCCAAGCCATAAGACTGCTGAACAATTAATAAAATCTCCACCGGACTATTTACATTGACCCCCCCTCCATTTTTACACTGCTGCTACTGACTGTTTATTATCTATACAAAGTCACTTCACCCCTGCCTACATGTACAAATTACTAACCTGTACCCCGTACACTGACTCGGTACTGGTACCCGCTATATATAGCCTCATTATTCTTACTCATTTTTGTTACTTTTTATTATTATTATATTTTACTTTAGTCTATTTGGGAAATATTTTCTTAACTCTTCTTGAACTGCACTGTTGGTTAAGGGATTGTAAGTAAGCATTTCATGGTAAGGTCTACACTTGTTGTATTCGGCGCATGTGACAAATAAAGTTTGATTTGATTTGATTTTAGTCTAACATTTTCAAAGTGCACATAAGAATTCGGTAAGAAGGGCCGCACATCGTTGCATCCTCAACTTGCATGTTCGGTTAATGTGAATTACCATATTCTAAATTTGATTGATGTCATTCTGAGCACTGTGGGAGGACGCCCTAATCAGGTTACGCACCCAATGGATACGGTAAATGTTTTAAATGTCCGGTCAATTAAAATGTTGCCGGTCAAATGGAAACCCTAAACAGTACCCATTGATTCTTGAAGAATAAAGCCTATAAATGCCTTATTAGTTTATTACAACAGTCTTACTTACTACACGAAAAGTGTACTTGTATTACTCTGACTATGAATTTGAGAAAGGTAACCAATTACATTTCCCCAGCCCCATCCCTATTTTAGGGCCAGGATTGAGATGACAGATTTTTCCTTTAATGTTCACTTCCCTGTTGTACCCCCAGCGTGCAGTGAGCTGATCACCCCAGCATTGGACCGTAAACCGACCAGCTTTGTGGCGGTCAGCTGTACCACTCCTCCCCAGGCCTTCTGGACCAAACATGCTCAGACAGAGATCATAGAGGTAGAACCACACCCAGAGATGGGCAGTATTGAATTACTTCTGAACTACATTCTAATGTATTGTGTAACTTTTCTATACCATTCTTTATAGTGGTTCACAATTTTGTGGCCCCCTTTAACCATGCATTGGTATCAGAAGGCTGATGGCACTAAGGTGTGATAAGAGTGCTAGCCAAATGACCTGTCTGTAAATGTAAATGTAAAATGAACACTTCTAAAGCATGCTGGATATTATTATAATGAGCTCTGCCCCCCCCCCCCCAAAAAGGCCAATGATAATTCCCAGTGTGCTTTGCAATTGTTAATTTTTACATTGACATTTTGGTCATTTAGCAGACTCTTATCCAGAGTGACTTACAGTCAGTGAATTCAACTAAGGTGGATAAACAACCACATATCACAGTCATTGAAAGTACAATCTTTTTTTTACTGATAATGATGTTTTAGTGAAGGAGTGGTCTTGCTACTCTCTCTCTCTCTCTCTCTCTCTCTCTCTCTCTCTCTCTCTCTCTCTCTCTCTAGGGTACTAGTAATCCTATCTATCTGAGCAGTATAGCATTCTTCCAGGACTCTCTGATCACTCAGCAGACCCAGGTTAAGCTATCTGTGTACGACGTCAAGGACCGCTCCCAGGGCACGGTACGAATTTTCACCCTCAATAACTACTCCAACTCCCCCACTAGAGTCAACTGCCCAAAACCTCACAACCTTCCTAACTCTTCAACCCCCAACTAATCAAACACTCCACTCCCAGATGTACCTGTTGGGGTCAGCCATGTTCCCTGTGAAGGAGCTGCTGCAGGACAAACACCACAGACTCCACCTAACCCTCAGGTAACACACACACATATACACACATATACACACACACTCACACAACCTCCACATACATCCTCAGCTATTGTTAAATAGTAGGGGATGGGCATAAGAGCCTAAGTACTGTAGAGACACCTATTACTGTCTGTCCCCAGGTCAGCGGAGAACGAGCGCATGGGCAACATCACCATCATCGCCTGGCAGATAGAGGAGAGGAGGGAGCAGAGAGCCCCTGTCGCCCGGCAGGACACCATCAATGGCAGGGTGAGTGGCCTGGTCTGGATCTTACTGAGGAAGGAAGACCGTAAGGTCAAAACTTATTAATACCCATATTATCTGATTTGTTTGAAGATGGACCACAGAGTATGTATTGTAGACCTACTTTGTTAAATGTTTGTAGGATTATTTTTTGCACTTTTCCCCCTTTCCTGGCTTACCTGTCTGTGTTCAGATCACTGCCCGGGGCAAGCTAGGGACAACCAAACTGCTTTCACTTGTTTGGTCAGTGACCAAGAAGGACAAGGAGAAAGATTAAATCCACATGGTAGAAATTCAGCCAGTCGGTTCAGGTTACTGTTCAAGTGAAGGGCATCCAGGATGAATCATACAATGAAGATGTCTGTTCCTTTTGTGTTTCTCAGATGGTTCTTCCAGTGGATGATAGCCTGACTGAGTCCGTGAACATCAGGGCCAAGTCTGCGTCTCTGTGCAAAGACACACTGCTGAAGGCTGGTGAGTGTGTGTTCCAGTGTGTGTCAGCGTGTGTTTCTCTATTGGCAAGTGTGTGTTGGTCTGAAAGGGCAATTCCGCCACTTTTCAACCTCATATTAATTATCTCCAGCACCAAAACAGTGTATGTGAAAACAGCACATTTCTATAATCTGTGGTTAAAAAGAAAACAACGGTCCTAAAAAAAATGCTTCTCTGTGACATCACAGGGTAGGATTAAAATTAAAAAATGTAATTAAAAAAATGCAATTTTCAAATCGGGGAATGAGTTTCTAGCCAGAGGGAGGGTATTTCTTGATTGAGACATTTTCACAGACGTGTTCAATCTATCCTCATGCCAGTCTTTAATCCCAACATATTTTAAACTGATCACCATTGTCCCTGTTCCCAAGAGCTCCAAGATAACCTGTCTAAATGACTATCGCCCTTTAGCACTCACATCTGTAATTATGAAGTGCTTTGACAGGCTGGTCATGATACACATCAACACCATCATCCCAGAAACCCTAGACCCACTCCAATTTGCATACCGCCCCAACAGAACCACAGATGATGCAGGCTCTATTGCACTTCACACTGCCCTCTCCCACCTGGACAAGAGGGGAAATAACTATGTGAGAATACTGTTAATGAACTACAGCTCAGCTTTCAACACCATAGTCCCCTCCAAGCTCATCACAAAACTAGGGATTGCAACTAGATCCTGGACTTCCTGACCACGGGCCCAGCCTTCAACACAGGGCCCCATCCCGTGTGCTCAGTCCCATCCCGTACTCCCTGTTCACCCACGACTGCGTGGCCACGCCTGACTACAACACCATCATCAAGTTTGCTGCCGATATGAAGGTGGTAGGCCTGATCACCGACAACGATGAGTCAGCCTACAGGGAGGAGGTCAGAGACTTAGCAGTGTGGTGCCAGGACAACAACCTCTCCCTCAACGTCAGTAAGACCAAGGAACTGATCGTGGACTATAGGAGAAAGAGGGGAGAGCACGTCGCCATCCACAACGGGGCTGTTGTGGAGTGGGTCGAGAGCTTTCCTTGGCGTCCACATCACTAAGGACTTAACATGGTCCACATACACCCCCCACAGCTGTGAAGCGGGCACGGCAGCACCTCTTCCCCCTCAGGAGGCTGAAAAGATTGGGCATGAGCCCTCAGATCCTTAAAAAGTCCAAGAAGCACAAGCATTTCGCTACACTCGCATTAACATCTGCTAACCATGTGTATGTGACAAATAAATTTTGATTTGATTTGATTTGACTGGCTGCATCACCGCTTGGTATGGAAAATGCACCGCCGTTGATCTCAAAGCTCTACAGAGGGTGGTTCGGAGGGTCCAGTACATCACTGGCGGGGGGCAATTACTTTTTCACACAGGGGCATTGGATGTTGTATAACTTTGTTAATGAAGTAAATTAAATAAGTATGTAATTGTTGTTTATTTTTTCATTCAGGTTCCCTTTATCTAATATTAGGTTTCGGTTGAAGATCTGATAACATTCAGTATCCTAAATATGCAAAAATAGAAAAAATTAGAAAGGGGCAAATACTTTTTCACGACACTGTACATACACATTACAGGGATTTGCTGCTGCTACTGTTCTTTATTTTACTATTATTATTATTATATATCCTGATGCCTAGTCACTTTAGCTTGCTTTCATTTACATATCTATCTCAAATACCTTGTACCTCTGCACATTGATCTGGTACTGATACTTCCTGTATGTAGTGCCATTCTTGTGTATTTTATTTTATTTCTCTGTGTTACTATTTTATTTATATTTTAAGACTCTGCGTCGTTGTGAAGGGCTTGTAAGCGAGCATTTCACATTAAAGTCTACACCAGTTGTATTCAGTACGTGTAACAAATCAAATTTGATTTGAGTTGATTCCCACATCACCATGATTCTCAGTGTTAAAAATGATTGTTTTTCAAATGTTTTAACTTTTGATGATGTCATCAGGTAGAACTTTTGAACTATTTCTATTCTACAAAACATAGAAATGTGCTGTTTCACATATGTAGACACTGCTATTGTGCTGGAGATAATGAACATTTGGATGAAAGTGTTGAAATTACCCTTTAAGTGTGTGTTTAAATGAGATAGTATGTATGTCCTTCTCTATTCATAGCATACTCTTAGGTTCTAATTCTCAGAGTAAAAAACTCTACGGACATTATGAAAGCTTAACCAAGTTTAATTCTTCCCAGAAGATCAATACAGCTGCATTCAGACAAAACATGTTTCCACCAACACAAGTATATATACTCCAATTTAGATGCACTCCTCCTTCTCTCCAACCCTTACATCTGTTATGGTTCGACAGGAAGATGAAGTGATGGGGTAATAAACCATTCCTTCTCCCTTAAGGTGACCTGACCTGACCTCAACACCCTTGATGCCTAATCCAAAGTTCTCCACCCATATCACCTATAGCACTCCCTTAACTGCCTCCCCTCTACCCAGCACATTCCAAAGCCATCTGGCTCCTACAGATAACCATTTAACTTCTGATGTCAAAACCAGTCTCTATCACTCAACAGATACTATAGTATTACTTCTGATGTATCATGTCTCTAGTAAAACAATGTTCCAAGTTTAACCCAGAATCTAACAATACAGAGAGTTTACAGATTTAGGAATTATGACTGACTGACACACTGTTTCCCACTGCTGGCTTGCATTTGAAGTTAAGCAGGGTTGGTCCTGGTCGGTCACTGGATGGTAGATCAAATGCTGCTGGAAGTGGTATTGGAGGGCCAGTAGGAGGCACTCTTTCCTCTGATCTAAAAAAAAAGATCCCAATGTTCCAGGGCAGTGATTGGGGACATTGCCCTGTGTAAGGTACTGTCTTTCGGATGGGATGTTAAATGGGTGTCCTGACTCTCTGTGGTCACTAAAGATCCCATGGCACTTATTGTAAGAGTAGGGGGGTCCTGGCTATATTCCCAATCTGGCCCTCATACCATCATGGCCACCTAATCCCCAGCTTCCAATTGGCTCATTCCTCTCCCCTGTAACTATTCCCCAGGTTGTTGCTGTAAATGGGAATGTGTTCTCAGTCAATTTACCTGGTAAAATAAGGGTTAAATCAAATAAATGCATTTAATAAATTATGATTTGAATGATTAATTGATGTATTGACTAGTGTTTTGCTGTGTTGTCAGTGTTTGGGGGCACCATGTCTCGTATGTACCGTTTCCCCACCACGGATGGGAACCACCTACGTATCCTGGAGCAGATGGCTGAGACTGTCCTCTCTCTACACATCCCTCGGCAGTTTGTCAAACTACTGCTGGAGGAGGACGCTGTCAGGTACGCTGCTATACACTGTTAAAATGAAGTGCTTTGTAACACCAAAACTAATTGCAACTGAGCTGCCACCAAGGTGAAGGAGACGAAACATTAACTCTGCTGGAGTATTGAAACATATCATCCTGAGAGGTTTTTAAGCATTACATGACGTGTGTAACAAATCAAATCAAATTAAATGTTATTTGTCACATGCGCCAAATAGAACAGAATAGAACCTTAAATGCTTACTTACAAGCCCCTAACCAACAATGCAGTTCAATAAATAGAATTTACAAAATAAACTAAAGTCCAAAATAAAATAAAAAGTAACACAATAAAATTACATAACAATAACAAGGCTATATACAGGGATTACCGAACCGAGCCAATGTGTGGGGGTACAGGTTAGTCGAGGTAATTTGTAAAGTGACTATGCATAGATAATACACAGCGAGTAGCAGCAGTGTAAAAAGAAGGGGAGAGAACTGTCTATGACTTAGGTGACTGGATTCTTTGACAATTTTTTGGGGCTTCCTCTGACACCACCTAGTATATAGGTCCTGGATGGCAGGAAGCTTGGCCCCAGTGATGTATTGGGCCATACACACTACCCTCTGTAGCGCCTTACGGTCGGATGGCGAGCCAGATGGTGATACCAGATGGGATGCAAACGGTCAGGATGCTCTCGATGGTGCAGCTGTATAACCTTTTGAGGATCTGAGGACCCATGCCAAATCGTTTCAGTTTCCTGAGGGGGAAAAGCTGTTGTCATGCCCTCTTCACGACTGTCCTGGTGAGTTTGGACCAGGATATTTTGTTGGTGATGTGGACACGAAGGAACTTGAAACTCTTTACCCGCTCCACTACAGCCCCCTCGATGTGAATTGGGGTGTGTTCGGCCCTCCTTTTCCTGTTGTCCACGATCAGCTCCTTTGTCTTGCTCACATTTTGGGAGAGGTTTTTGTCCTGGCACAACACTGCCAGGTCTCTGACCTCCTCCCTATAGGGTGTCTCATCATTGTCGGTGATCAGGCCTACCACTGTTGTGTCATCAGCAAACTGAATTAATGATGGTGTTGGAGTCGTGGGTGAACAGGGAGTACAGGAGGGGACTAAGCATGCACACCTGAGGGGCCCCTGTGTTGAGGATCAGCGTGGCAGGTGTGTTGTTACCTACCCTCATCACCTGGATGGCCCATCAGGAAGTCCAGGATCCAGTTGTAGAGGGAGGTGTTTAGTCCCAGGGTCCTTAGCTTAGTGATGAGCTTTGTGGGCACTATGGTGTTGAATGCTGAGCTGTAGTCAATGAACAGCATTCTAACATAGGAGTTCCTTTTGTCCAGGTGGGAAAGGGCAGTGTGGAGTGTGACTGAGATTGCGTCAACTGTGGATATGTTGGGGCGGTATGCAAATTGGAGCGGGTCTAAGATTTCTTGGATGATGGTGTTGATGTGAGCCATGAACAGCCTTTCAAATAACTTCATGGCTACCAACGTGAGTGCTACTGGGCGGTAGTCATTTAGGCAGATTACCTTCAAATTCTTGGGCACAGGGACTATGGTGGTCTGCTTGAAACATGTAGGTATTACAGACTCGGTTCAGGGAGAGGTTGAAAATGTGGGTCTGCGCATGCTCTGGCTTTGTGAATGTTGATCAGTTTAAAGTTCTTGCTCACATCGGCTATGTAAGGCGTGATCACACAGTTGTCTGGAACAGCTGGTGATCTCATGCATGCTTCAGTGTTGCTTGCCTCGAAGCGAGCATAGAAGGCATTTAGCTCGTCTGGTAGGCTTGCTTGAACTGGGCAGCTTGCGGCTGTGTTTCCCTTTGTAATCTGTAATAGTTTGCAAGCTCTGCCACATCCGACGAGCTTCAGAGCCGGTGTAGTAGGATTCAATCTTAGTCCTGTATTGGAGCTTTGCCTGTTTGATGGTTCGATTGAGGGCATAGCGGGATTTCATATAAGCGTCCGGATTAGTGTCCCGCTCCTGAAAGATAATGCCTGGAATATGCCTTTAGCTTGGTGCGGATGTTGCCTGTAATCCATGGCTTCTGGTTGGCATATGTACATATGGTCACTGTGGGGACGACGTCGTCAATGCACTTATTGATGAAGCCGTTGACTTAGGTGCTAAACTCCTCAATGCCACTGGATGAATCACAGAACATATTCCAGTCTGTGCTAGCAAAACAGTCCTGTAGTGTAGCATCCGTGTCATCTTACCACTTCCGTATTGAGCGAGTCACTGGTGCTTCCTGCTTTAGTTTTTGCTTGTAAGCAGGAATCAGGAGGATAGAATTATGGTCAGATTCGCCAAATGGAGGGCGAGAGAGAGCTTTGTATGCGTCTCTGTGTGTGGAGTAAAGGTGGTCTAGGTTTTTTCCCCCTCTGTTTGCACATTTTACCATCTCTGTGACATGCTGGTAGAAATGTGGTAAAATGGATTTAAGTTTCCAGTATTCCAGTCCCCGGCCACTAGGAGCGCCGCTGCTGGATGAGAATGTTCTTGTTTGCTTATGGCCTTATATAGCTCGTTGAGTGTGGTCTCAGTGCCAGCATCGGTTTGTGGTGGTAAATGATGGCTACGAATAATATAGATGAGACTCTCTTGGTAGATAGTGTGGTCTACAGCTTATCATGAGGTACTCTACCTCAGACAAGCAATACCTAGAGACTTCTTTAATATTAGACATCGTCCACTAGTAGTTATTGACAAATACACACCACAGCCCCTCGTCTTACCAGATGTAGCTTATCTGTTCTCCCAATGCGCGGAAAACCCAGCCAGCTCTATATTATCCATGTCATTGTTCAGCCACGACTCTGTGAAACACAAGATATTACAGTGTTTAATGTCCCGTTGGCAGGATAGTCTCGACCGTAGATCATCGAGTTTGTTTTCCAGTGATTGCAGGTTGGCCAATAGAACAGATGGTAATGGCGAATTACTCACTCGCCTACGAATCCTAACAAGGCACCCCGACCCTTGTCCTTGGTATCTCTGCCTTTTCTTCACGCTAATAATGGGGATTTGGGCCTGTTCTCCGGAAAGCAGTATATTCTTCCCGTCTGACTCATTAAAGAAATCTTCCTCCAGTTGGTTGGTGAGTAATTGCTGTTCTGATGTCCAGAAGCTCTTTTCGGTCATAACAGACGGTAGCAGCAACTTTATGTACAAAATAAGTTACAAACAATGCGGAAAAACAAACAAAATAGCAAAGTAGTTAGGAGCCCGTAAAACTGCAGCCATCCCCTCCAGCTCCATTTTTACATTATTATTACACCACTTAATAAAGTGTTTAGAAACACCTTGCCAGGGACTGGGAGCATATACAGTACCAGTCAAAAGTTTGGACACACCTACTCATTCAAGGGTTTTTCTTTATTTTTACTATTTTCTACATTGTAAAAACTATGGAATAACACATATGGAATCATGTAGTAACCCAAAACAAATCAACAAATCAAAATATATTGGAGATTTGAGATTCTTCAAATTAGCCCCCCTTTGCATTGATGACAGCTGTGCACACTCTTGGCATTCTCTCAACCAGTTTCATGAGGAAGGCTTTTCCAACAGTTTTGAAGGAGTTCCCACATATGCTGAGCACTTTTTGGCGGCTTTTCCTTCACTCTGCCTTCCCACTCATCCCAAACCATCTCAATTGAGTTGAGGTTGGGTGATTGTGGAGGCCAGGTCATCCAATGCAGCACTCCGTCATTTTCCTTGGTCAAATAGCCCTTACACAGGCTGGAGGTGTGTTTTGGGTCATTGTCCTCTTGGAAAACAAATGAAAAACAAGCGCAAACCAGATAGGATGGTGTATCGCTGCAGAATGCTGTGGTAACCATGCTGGTTAAGTGTCCCTTGAATTCTAAATAAATCACTGACAGTATCACCAGCAAAGCACCCCTACACCATAACACTTCCTCCTCCATGCTTCACGGTGGGAACCACACATGCAGAGATCATCCGTTCATCTACACTAAGTCTCACAAAGACACAGCGGTTGGAACCAAAAATTTGGACTCATCAGACCAAAATACAGATTTCCACCGTTGTTTCTTGGCCCAAGCAAATCTCTTCTTCTTATTGGTGTCCTTTAGTCTTCTCTGATCAGTTGATGTTGAGATGTGAGAACTCTTACTTGAACTCTGTGAAGCATTTATTTGGGCTGCAATCTGAGGTGCAGTTAACTAATGAACTTACCCTCTGCAGCAGCGGTAACTCTGCGTCTTCCTTTCCTGTGGCGGTCCTCATGAGAGCCAGTTTCATCATAGCGCTTCATGGTTTTTGCTACTGCATTTGAAGAAACAAAGTTCTTGAAATGTTCCATATTGACTGACCTTCATGGCTTAAAGTAATGATGTGCTGTCATTTCTCTTTGCTTGTTTGAGCTGTTCTTGCCATAATATGGACTCTGTCTTTTACCAATCAGGGCAATATTCTGTATACCACTCCTACCTTATCACAGCACAACTGATTGGCTCACATTCATTAAGAAGGAAAGAAATTCCACAAATTAACTTTTAACAAGGCACACCTGTTAATTGAAATGCATTCTGTGTGACTACCTCATGAAGCTGATTGAGAGAATGCCAAGAGTGTGCAAAGCTGTCATCAAGGCAACGGGTTGCTACTTTGAAGAATCTCAAATATAAAATATATTTTGATTTGATTAACACTTTTTTGGGATATAACATTTTTTTGGTTACTACATGATTCTGTGTGTTATGTCATAGTTTTGATGTCTTCACTATTATTATACAATATAGAAAATATTAAAATAAAGAAAAACCCTTGTATCAGTAGGTGTGTTGAAACATTTGACTGGTACTGTACATGTTCATTTAGTGTTTTGATGCTCCCTTTGACATGCACTGAAACCCCAAAAAGTGTTTTCACAACATTCTCTTAAAAACACCAATATTCAGATTGAAGAACCACTTTGGGTTTTTGAGAGGACAGTCATGGCCAAAAGCTTTGAGAATGAAACAAATGTAAAATTTCACAAAGTCTGCTGCCTCAGTTTGTATGATGGCAATTTGCATATACTCCAGAATGTTATGAAGAGTGATCAGAAGAATTGCAATTATTTGCTAAGTCCCTCTTTGCCATGCAAATGAACTGATTCCCCCAAAAACATTTCCACTGCATTTCAGCCCTGCCACAAAAGGATCAGCTGACATCATGTCGGTGATTCTCTCGTTAACACAGGTGTGAGTGTTGACGTGGACAAGGCTGGAGATCACTCTGTCATGCTGATTGAGTTCGAATAACAGACTGGAAGCTTCAAAAGGAGGTGGTGCTTGGAATCATTGTTCTTCCTCTGTCAACCATGGTTACCTGCAGGAAAACACGTGCCGCCATCATTGCTTTGCACAAAAATGGCTTCACAGGCAAGGATATTGCTGCCAGTAAGATTGCACCTAAATCAACCATTTATCAGATCCACAAGAACTTCAAGGAGATCGGTTCAATTGTTGTGAAGAAGGCTTCAGGGCGCCCAAGAAAGTCCAGCAAGCGCCAAGACCGTCTCCTAAAGTTGATTCAGCTGCGGGATCGGGGCACCACCAGTACAGAGCTTGCTCAGGAATGGCAGCAGGCAGGTGTGAGTGCAGCTGCACGCACAGTGAGGCAAAGACTTTTGTAGGATGGCCTGGTGTCAAGAAGGGCAGCAAAGAAGCCACTTCTCTCCAGGAAAAACATAAGTGACAGACTGATATTTTGCAAAAGGTACAGGGATTGGACTAATGAGGACTGGGGTAAAGTCATTTTCTCTGATGAATCCAACTTTCCGATTGTTTGGGGCATCCGGAAAAAAGCTTGTCCAGAGAAGACAAGGTGAGAGCTACCATCAGTCAGTCCTGTGTCATGCCAAAAGTAAAGCATCCTGAGATCATTCATGTGTGGGGTTGCTTCTTAGCCAAGGGAGTGGGCTCACTCACAATTTTGCCTGAGAACACAGCCATGAATAAAGAATGGTACCAACACATCCTCCGAGAGCAACTCCCAACCATCCAGGAACAGTTTGGTGACAAACAATGCCTTTTCCAGCATGATGGAGCACCTTGCCATAGGGCAAAAGTTATAACTGAGTGGCTTGGGGAACAAAACATCAATATTTTGGGTCCATGGCCAGGAAACTCTTCAGACCTTAATCCCATTGAGAACTTGTGGTGAATCCTCAAGAGGCGGGTGGACAAACAAAAACCCACAAATTCTGACAAGCTCCAAGCATCGATTATGCAATAATGGGCTGCCATCAGTCAGGATGTATATTTGTGTCATTCTCAAAACTTTTGGTCACGACTGTACTTATATTTGTCACGTTCGTTGTATGGAGGAGACCAAGGCGCATGTGTGTACATACTTATTTTATGAAGAAAACACTAAACAAACTTACAAAAACAACAAAACGAACGCGACGCTATAATATAATAGTGCAGACACAGGCAACTAGGCATAGACAATAACCCACAGAGAACCTAAGGAATATGGCTGCCTAAATATGGTTTCCAATCAGAGACAACGATAAACAGCTGCCTCTAATTGAGAACCAATCTAGGCAACCATAGACATACATAACATCGAGACTAGTGAACACCCCCATAAACATACAAAACCCCTAGACAAGAGGAAAACACAGAAATCACCCTTGTCACACCCTGACCTAACCAAAATAATAAAGAAAACAAAGAATACTAAGGTCAGGGCGTGACAATATTGTTTTTAAACAATTTCTGTGTATCAGAACACTTACATTGGGTCTACATTCAAACACCCTCCAAACACCAGATCTCAGGTTAGGTGCACTACTTTATATAGTTTCATTACACAATAATGGTGTTTTGAGTCTTTTTACTTTTGCAGTGTACTACTTTGTATGTGTGTGTGTGTGTGTGTGTGTGTGTGTGTGTGTGTGTGTGTGTGTGTGTGTGTGTGTGTGTGTGTGTGTGTGTGTGTGTGTGTGTGTGTGTGTGTGTGTGTGTGTGTGTGTGTGTGTGTGTGTGTGTGTGTAGGGTGTGTGAACTGGAGGAGTTGGGGGAGCTGTCTCCATGTTGGGAAAACCTGAGGAGGGAGATTATTGCTCAGTACCAGACCATCATCCTCACCTACCAGGAGACCATCGGCGACCTACACGAATATAAAGGTTAGCGCCATACTTTATAGAACATTACACCAACATACCAGAATACATACCAATCCTGCTAGACTGCACCTAAACATTTTAAAACATATTACTAATATCAGTGTTGTTAGTATAAGTGATAACAACACCGCAATCAGTGGCGATTTTAGCATGTAAATCTTGGGGGGAGCCTTGTCTCAGTGAAACAGTTAATTCAGCCTCATTTATTGCCTTTTAAAAAACATAGCTGATATGGCTGACAAATGTTTTTTTTATGACAATTAAGATGTACAAATTATAGCACAAGCAGATAAGAGGCAATCCCTTATTTCGATTAAGACATTAATGAGCGAGCTAGGACGGACGTAGTCAATATAACTATTTGTTCAGCACTTTTGAAATGTACACCGACAGAATTCAAAACATGGGCTGTTCTTACATTATTCTCCCTGTACAACAAGTCAGAACTGTAGGATAAATAAAGGGGGCATTTTAGCAGACAATGAAAGCTCTTACAATATTCGATGATTACATTTCTTTAAAACAGGTTATAGCCTGCATATGCACCACCAAGTCAGAACAGTAGGTGAAATTAAGAGGCGTAAATATAGGAAATTATTAGGGTGAGGCACATGGGCTACTAACAGTTTACTACACAACATACACTTTGTATTACTTTATTAGCTACAGTATACATATCTCCCTGGTATATTACATAATTTATGCAGTAGAATACAATACAATACATTTTTGGACTCACCTTGTGATGTGCTCACTTGAACAGGAAGGTGGCGCAGAGGTCCTTCATGGGAAAATGTTGTCATCAAAGTCTGGCATTCTCTGGATTTATGGTGCTTTCAAAACAACTGGGAACTCGAGAAAAAAAACAAGGTTGAAAAAAAAACATGATGACGTCATTGATCTTCAGGTCGTAGCTCTAGAAAGAGGCCGGATTTACAATTCCGAATTTAAAATGTATTTTCCCAGTCAGAGCTCGTTTATTTCCAACTTCCCAGTTGTCTTGAACTCACTGAAGTCACATTTTCGCAGTACGAGATAACAGTTGTTTTGAGCGCAGCACAAATCATGCTTCATTGACAGCATGGCCAATGTTGAATGTTTATCATTTTAAACTTGGAAAAGAGACCCTTAATCCCAGATTTGGGACCACACAGCCACTCCACTGAATAGCAGGCTAGTGATTGCTTTGCAATTTTTGCAGTTAGCCACTGTCACTGATTCCTTCCAAACCACTCATTGTTGAATTTGCGATTTCCAACTTGTTGTGTAATGTTTATGTCCAATGGCCGATGAGCACTGATACGTTTTATCTTCATTATTTATCTTCATATGACAAGGATTAAAAAGGATTTGCCAGCAGATTGACTTGATTCATGATGATGACTGCTAGCTAAGATTCTGAAAGTATGATGTTAACATGATCAGCCCAATCAAAGCTATTGTACATATGAAGTGATTTGACGTCATTTTATCTGTGGCCATTGACCCTATGCCTTCTTGGATGGGCACTTCTAATGTAACTCTATGGCATCACCCAAGGGGCTAGAATATTCTAGCTCTCCCCTTGACTTGGCGGTGATGTAGTTTCCCCATGAGTGACAGAACACTGAGCCAATCACGGTGCAACACTCCGTATTTTCTGCTGGCTTGCCCCACCACTACAGAAAGCACTGAGATAGGCTGAAACACCTGCATTTTGGAGCTGCCTTTGCCCAACCTGCCCTGAATGACGGGTCGCCACTGACTGCAATGATTAGCCCTATAAATGGCATGCCAAATTCATAGTATTTTATATGAACTTTTACATTTGGTCATCTAACATATTCATAACATAAATAAAAAAGACAATGTCCAAATGTTAAAGTTTATTTAAAATATAATGAATTTCAGGTACAATTTATAGGGCTATGCAATGACATGCTACAACATGTCACTACAGATATATCAGAAACCTGCTTCATTAGCACTGTTAGCACTATAATATAATATTTAATATCACTAATGCGTCAGTAACATACAGAAAGAGACCATCAGCAACATGCAAAAGTACAATAGTTGGCATCATCATAACATATCCATCCTACTCCTCTTCCAGGTCCCTCCTTTAAGTCCAGTACTCTGAAAGCAGAGAAGAAGCTGGAGTTCATCCCCACTAACCTGCACGTCCAGAGGATGAGAGTACAAGGAGAGTCTGGCTATGGTAGGGGACCTGTTATATCTATCAGTCTCTATGGTAGGGGACCTGTTATATCTATCAGTCTCTATGGTAGGGGACCTGTTATATCTATCAGTCTCTATGGTAGGGACCTGTTATATCTATTGGTCTCTATGGTAGGGGACCTGTTATATCTATCAGTCTCTATGGTAGGGACCTGTTATATCTATTGGTCTCTATGGTAGGGGACCTGTTATATCTATCAGTCTCTATGGTAGGGGACCTGTTATATCTATCAGTCTCTATGGTAGGGACCTGTTATATCTATCAGTCTCTATGGTAGGGGACCTGTTATATCTATCAGTCTCTATGGTAGAGGACCTGTTATATCTATTGGTCTCTATGGTAGGGGACCTGTTATATCTATCAGTCTCTATGGTAGGGGACCTGTTATATCTATCAGTCTCTATGGTAGAGGACCTGTTATATCTATTGGTCTCTATGGTAGGGGACCTGTTATATCTATCAGTCTCTATGGTAGAGGACCTGTTATATCTATCAGTCTCTATGGTAGGGGACCTGTTATATCTATCAGTCTCTATGGTAGGGGACCTGTTATATCTATCAGTCTCTATGGTAGGGGACCTGTTATATCTATCAGTCTCTATGGTAGGGGACCTGTTATATCCATCAGTCTCTATGGTAGGGGACCTGTTATATCTATCAGTCTCTATGGTAGGGGACCTGTTATATCTATCAGTCTCTATGGTAGGGGACCTGTTATATCCATCAGTCTCTATGGTAGGGGACCTGTTATATCTATCAGTCTCTATGGTAGGGGACCTGTTATATCTATCAGTCTCTATGGTAGGGGACCTGTTATATCCATCAGTCTCTATGGTAGGGGACCTGTTATATCTATCAGTCTCTATGGTAGGGGACCTGTTATATCTATCAGTCTCTATGGTAGGGGACCTGTTATATCTATCAGACTCTATGGTAGGGGACCTGTTATATCTATCAGTCTCTATGGTAGGGGACCTGTTATATCTATCAGTCTCTATGGTAGGGGACCTGTTATATCTATCAGTCTCTATGGTAGGGGACCTGTTATATCTATCAGTCTCTATGGTAGGGGACCTGTTATATCTATCAGTCTCTATGGTAGGGACCTGTTATATCTATCAGTCTCTATGGTAGGGGACCTGTTATATCCATCAGTCTCTATGGTAGGGGACCTGTTATATCTATCAGTCTCTATGGTAGGGACCTGTTATATCTATCAGACTCTATGGTAAGGGACCTGTCATATCTATCAGTCTCTATGGTAGGGGACCTGTCATATCTATCAGACTCTATGGTAGGGGACCTGTTATATCTATAAATCTCTATGGTGGGGAACCTTATATGTCTATCAGTCTCTATGGTAGGGAACCTTATATCAAATCAAATTTAAAATCAAATGTATTTATATAGCCCTTCATACATCAGCTGATATCTCAAAGTGCTGTACAGAAACCCAGCCTAAAACCCCAAACAGCAAGCAATGCAGGTGTAGAAGCACGGTGGCTAGGAAAAACTACCTAGAAAGGCCTAAACCTAGGAAGAAACCTAGAGAGGAACCAGGCTATGAGGGAGTGGCCAGTCATATATCTGTCAGTCTCTATGTCCTTTATATCCATCATTATATCCATCTGGT
The DNA here is from genome assembly GCF_002021735.2 of Oncorhynchus kisutch. Lineage (NCBI taxonomy): Eukaryota > Metazoa > Chordata > Actinopteri > Salmoniformes > Salmonidae > Oncorhynchus > Oncorhynchus kisutch. The sequence goes on from NC_034199.2 coordinate 20,943,828, forward strand.
TCAATGTAATTCTCCACAGCAAGCATGTTTATATCTGTCTAAAAGTGCTCTCTACCCCTTCAACTTCCTCTCCTCTCCCTCCTCCCCCCTCTCTCCCATCTCTCCTCTCCCTCCTCCCTCTTCCTCCCTCCATCTCCCTCTCCATCTCCCTTCCTCTCCTCTCCCAGACAGGACCTATGACGTAGTGACTATAGGTGCCCCAGCAGCCCACCACCAAGGCTTTAAGCACTGTGGTCTTCGGAAACTCATCCACAAGTTTGAGGAGGCTAGGAAACAGTGAGACCATATTTTCTTGAGCATATGGTTGGGGGACCGGAACAGCATTTTGAATCATTTATACACTGCAAATTCACCACAAAAAGCTCAAACAAATATAGTATTTGACAAAAACATTTAAAAAAAACTTTTATTATATTGGAATATGATCACATATGACTCTTTATTTATGCATGGGAATATTTGGGAACAGATTTCCTAAATTAAAATAACTGACCTGATTTCCCAGTGATTTTACAGTCTTTTATGTCCAACAGCGAAAATGTGTATTAATATTTATTTGCTTAGAAAACTTGGGAAGCCAAATAAAATCGATTGGGAAACCCTGCTATAGATACATCAGTTCATGATTTAAATGTTATCATTCATTGAGATTTCTAACCTTTGATTGAAATGTCTCCTTTTTGCTTGCTTTCTGATCAGCGCATATGAGGAGGAATGGTGAGATCTGTCACCTGCTCCGTTTATGTGTGCAGTATCAGTGGATGTGTTTGTTTGTGTTCTGTATTACATCGTTTTAAACCAGCACATTTTCACCCTGATCTCTCTCTCTCTCTTTCTTTCTCTCCCTCTCTCACACACACACATATAAACACACACCTACCAGCAGTGCTGGGTCTGGCTCTAAGCTGGTGACCTACCTGCCTCAGGATGTGGTAAGAGCGAAGGAGCTGATTGGTCAGATCAACACCTTGAAGACCCAGGTGTGCTACTACACCGAACGTTTGTCCCGCGCTGCCAAGGAACGCTCAGCAAATGCTCTGGAGAGAACCCTCGCCATCCTCTCTGAGAAGGTATGAGAGGGGTAGAGAGGGAGGCAGGCAGGGAGGGAGAAGGAGGGAGGGGGAAGACAGAGGGGAGAGAAGCATTGAAACATGTATCTATCTATACAATCAATATGTATTTCACTGTATTAATACACACTATTATGTATCCCTTGTCTCTTCCTCTCCCTGTCTCTCTTCAATCTCTCCCCTCTCCCTGTCACTCTTCCATCTCTCTCATCCTCTCCCTGTCTCTCCTCCATCTCTCTCCTCCTCTCCCTGTCTCTCTTCAATCTCTCCCCTCTCCCTGTCACACTTCCATCTCTCTCATCCTCTCCCTGTCTCTCCTCCATCTCTCTCCCCTCTCCAGACTCGTCAGTTGGTGACAGTTTGTGACTCTAAGCTGCTGTCCTCTGCCATCCTGGCCCTCTCTGCTGCCCGTCCAGAATGCATTTCCCAGAAGGGCACTCCCTCCCCCTCATCCCTCACTCCTTCACCCTCTCCATCCCGCTCTCCCTCTCGCCACACTACCTCCCCCTCTCACCACTCTACCTCCCCCTCTCGCCACTCTACCTCCCCCTCTCGCCACTCCATCTCCCCTCGCCACTCCGTATACCAGGAAGGAGAGGGGGGGAGAGACAAGCGTTCCTCCCTACAGGCTGACTGGCATGAGGAGAACTGGGTAGGATGACATTGATATATTTTGTTTAAGAATTGAGAATAACAACAATATTGTATAGAATTTATATAGAAAGTGTATTTCATATTTAATCTTTCATCCTTCTCACTTTCTGTCGCTCTCAACCCCCCTTCAGGAGAAGGTATGGTTGAATGTGGATAAGAGTCTGGACTGTGTGATCCAGAGGGTGGACAGACTGCTGGCCAAAGACAGGATGCAGAGTGACAGCAGCAGTGAGGATGTGTTCCTGGACGTTCAGCAGCAGACCAATGCCACTACTAAGAAAGGTAAACACGCTGCAGCAGACCAATGCCACTACTAAGAAAGGTAAACACGCTGCAGCAGACCAATGCCACTACTAAGAAAGGTAAACACGCTGCAGCAGACCAATGCCACTACTAAGAAAGGTAAACACGCTGCAGCAGACCAATGCCACTACTAAGAAAGGTAAACACGCACGCACTGAAATGAAATGAGGCAGCTGTTAAAGTAAAATAGGTAAACTGATTGATTGGTTAATTGTTTTTTTTTTATGTATTGTTTAGTTGATTGACTGGTTTATTGGTTGATTAATGTAGTGTTTAATTTATTGACTGGTTAATGAATGTATTGTTTAGTTGGTTGATTGGTTGATTAATGTATTGTTTAGTTGGTTGATTGATTGATTGATTGATTGATTGATTGGTTGATTAATGTATTGTTTAATTGGTTGACTGGTTGAGTGGTTGATTAATGTATTATTTAATTGGTTGATTGGTTGATTGGGTCAGGGGATAAAAGGGAATGTGTGTGAATCCCTTGAGGTATCCATGGAAACAGAGAAGCCTTCTGGATACACCCAGAATCATCATCTTCATCTCCTTCTTCTTCTCTTCCTCCATCATCATCATCCTCATTGTCATCATTCCCTAATCTGACCATCACATGTCAGTCAAACCATGAAAGACAACAGCACTGTAGGTTCATGTCCAGTTTGACTCCTCCATATTGTAATATTGTTCTGTATTATTCTTTAACTAGCAGACATGCATTCACAAATGCACACATCACTCTGTCTTTAAAATAAATATGTTATTATTATCTCCCCTTCAGACAGCAGCCCAGATGTAGAAAAGGAAAAGCCCTCCCCAGGTAAGAACAATAATGTGTGTGTGTGTGTGTGTGTGCGTGTGTATAGATATACTGTATAACCTCTCTCCTTTCTCTACCAGGTGAATGGAGTGAGGCCTTGTACCCCCTCCTGACCACCCTGTCAGAGTGTGTGTCTCTGATGAGTGACAAGGCTAAGAAGTCCATGGTGTTCCTCCTAATGCAGGACAGTGCTCCCACCATTGCCATGAACCTCACGCTACAGTACAGGAGAGATGTGGTCTTCTGCCAGACGGTGGGTTTACACACACACACACACACACACACACACACACACGCACAGAGATGCACACAAAGATGCGTTCACACACATGTACACAGATACGTGTGCACGCGCACACACACACACGATTATATTAGTATGAATGATGTTCTACATCGGACATTAATAGTTGTATAGATTATGAATAGTTGTATTGGTGATTATATTGATGATGAATAGTTGTATTGGTGATTATATTGATGATGAATAGTTGTATTGGGGATTATATTGATGATGAATAGTTTTATTGATGATGAATAGTTGTATTGATGATGAATAGTTGTATTGGGGATTATATAGATGATGAATAGTTGTATTGGTGATTATATTGATGATGAATAGTTGTATTGGTGATTATATTGATGATGAATAGTTGTATTGGGGATTATATTGATAATGAATAGTTTTATTGATGATGAATAGTTGTATTGATGATGAATAGTTGTATTGGTGATTATATAGATGATGAATAGTTGTATTGGTGATTATATAGATGATGAATAGTTGTATTGATGATGAATAGTTGTATTGATGAAGAATAGTTGTATTGATGATGAATAGTTGTATTGATGATGAATAGTTGTATTGGTGATGAATAGTTGTATTGGTGATTATATAGATGATGAAGAGTTGTATTGATGATGAATAGTTGTATTGGTGATTATATTGATGATGAATAGTTGTATTGGTGATGAATAGTTGTATTGGTGATTATATAGATGATGAATAGTTGTATTGGTGATGAATAGTTGTATTGGTGATTATATAGATGATGAATAGTTGTATTGGTGATTATATTGATGATGAATAGTTGTATTGATGATTATATAGATGATGAATAGTTGTATTGATGATGAATAGTTGTATTGGTGATTATATAGATGATGAATAGTTGTATTGTTGATTATATAGATGATGAATAGTTGTATTGTTGATTATATAGATGATGAATAGTTGTATTGATGATGAATAGTTGTATTGGTGATGAATAGTTGTATTGGTGATTATATAGATGATGAATAGTTGTATTGATGATGAATAGTTGTATTGGTGATGAATAGTTGTATTGGTGATTATATAGATGATGAAGAGTTGTATTGATGATGAATAGTTGTATTGATGATTATATAGATGATGAATAGTTGTATTGATGATGAATAGTTGTATTGATGATGAATAGTTGTATTAGTTATTATATTGATGATGAATAGTTGTATTGGTGATTATATAGATGATGAATAGTTGTATTGGTGATTATATAGATGATGAATAGTTGTATTGGTGATTATATAGATGATGAGTAGTTGTATTGTTGATTATATAGATGATGAATAGTTGTATTGATGATGAATAGTTGTATTGATGAAGAATAGTTGTATTGATGATGAATAGTTGTATTGATGATGAATAGTTGTATTGGTGATGAATAGTTGTATTGGTGATTATATAGATGATGAAGAGTTGTATTGATGATGAATAGTTGTATTGGTGATTATATTGATGATGAATAGTTGTATTGATGATGAATAGTTGTATTGATGAAGAATAGTTGTATTGATGATGAATAGTTGTATTGATGATGAATAGTTGTATTGGTGATGAATAGTTGTATTGGTGATTATATAGATGATGAAGAGTTGTATTGATGATGAATAGTTGTATTGGTGATTATATTGATGATGAATAGTTGTATTGGTGATGAATAGTTGTATTGGTGATTATATAGATGATGAATAGTTGTATTGTTGATTATATAGATGATGAATAGTTGTATTGATGATGAATAGTTGTATTGGTGATGAATAGTTGTATTGGTGATTATATAGATGATGAATAGTTGTATTGGTGATGAATAGTTGTATTGGTGATTATATAGATGATGAATAGTTGTATTGGTGATTATATTGATGATGAATAGTTGTATTGATGATTATATAGATGATGAATAGTTGTATTGATGATGAATAGTTGTATTGGTGATTATATAGATGATGAATAGTTGTATTGTTGATTATATAGATGATGAATAGTTGTATTGTTGATTATATAGATGATGAATAGTTGTATTGATGATGAATAGTTGTATTGGTGATGAATAGTTGTATTGGTGATTATATAGATGATGAAGAGTTGTATTGATGATGAATAGTTGTATTGATGATTATATAGATGATGAATAGTTGTATTGATGATGAATAGTTGTATTGATGATGAATAGTTGTATTAGTTATTATATTGATGATGAATAGTTGTATTGGTGATTATATAGATGATGAATAGTTGTATTGGTGATTATATAGATGATGAATAGTTGTATTGGTGATTATATAGATGATGAGTAGTTGTATTGTTGATTATATAGATGATGAATAGTTGTATTGATGATGAATAGTTGTATTGATGATGAATAGTTGTATTGATGATGAATAGTTGTATTGGTGATTATATAGATGATGAATAGTTGTATTGATGAAGAATAGTTGTATTGATGATGAATAGTTGTATTGATGATGAATAGTTGTATTGGTGATGAATAGTTGTATTGGTGATTATATAGATGATGAAGAGTTGTATTGATGATGAATAGTTGTATTGGTGATTATATTGATGATGAATAGTTGTATTGATGATGAATAGTTGTATTGATGAAGAATAGTTGTATTGATGATGAATAGTTGTATTGATGATGAATAGTTGTATTGGTGATGAATAGTTGTATTGGTGATTATATAGATGATGAAGAGTTGTATTGATGATGAATAGTTGTATTGGTGATTATATTGATGATGAATAGTTGTATTGGTGATGAATAGTTGTATTGGTGATTATATAGATGATGAATAGTTGTATTGTTGATTATATAGATGATGAATAGTTGTATTGATGATGAATAGTTGTATTGGTGATGAATAGTTGTATTGGTGATTATATAGATGATGAAGAGTTGTATTGATGATGAATAGTTGTATTGATGATTATATAGATGATGAATAGTTGTATTGGTGATTATATAGATGATGAATAGTTGTATTGGTGATTATATAGATGATGAATAGTTGTATTGGTGATTATATTGATGATGAATAGTTGTATTGGTGATTATATAGATGATGAATAGTTGTATTGATGATGAATAGTTGTATTAGTTATTATATTGATGATGAATAGTTGTATTGGTGATTATATAGATGATGAATAGTTGTATTGGTGATTATATAGATGATGAATAGTTGCATTGGTGATTATATAGATGATGAATAGTTGTATTGGTGATTATATAGATGATGAATAGTTGTATTGGTGATTATATAGATGATGAATAGTTGTATTGGTGATTATATAGATGATGAATAGTTGCATTGGTGATTATATAGATGATGAATAGTTGTATTGGTGATGAATAGTTGTATTGATGATGAATAGTTGTATTGGTGATTATATAGATGATGAATAGTTGTATTGGTGATTATATAGATGATGAATAGTTGTATTGGTGATTATATAGATGATGAATAGTTGTATTGGTGATTATATAGATGATGAATAGTTGTATTGGTGATTATATAGATGATGAATAGTTGTATTGGTGATTATATAGATGATGAATAGTTGTATTGGTGATTATATAGATGATGAGTAGTTGTATTGGTGATTATATAGATGATGAATAGTTGTATTGGTGATTATATAGATGATGAATAGTTGTATTGGTGATTATATAGATGATGAATAGTTGTATTGGTGATTATATAGATGATGAATAGTTGTATTGGTGTTTATATAGATGATGAATAGTTGTATTGGTGATTATATTGATGATGAATAGTTGTATTGGTGATTATATAGATGATGAATAGTTTTAATGGTGTTTCCCCTTTTGTAGCTGTCAGCTCTGATCTGTGGTTTCATCATCAAGCTGAGGAACTGTCTCCATGACGATGGCTTCCTTAGGCAGCTCCACATCATCGGCCTGCTAGTCCAGTATGAGGGCCTGCTCAGCACCTACGGTAACCTGCTGACTGTGTGTGTGTGTGTGTGTGTGTGTGTGTGTGTGTGTGTGTGTGTGTGTGTGTGTGTGTGTGTGTGTGTGTGTGTGTGTGTGTGTGTGTGTGTGTGTGTGTGTGTGTGTGTGTGTGTGTGTGTGTATGTGTATTCTTGTGTTTATGTCTTAGAATACACACACAAATATGTTGATTTGATATACATTATTTATAGATTTTCAAATAGACAACTGAAACCTACTCTTACCCGTTACTCTCTGCAATCTCAAAGGGGAGGAGCTGGCCATGTTGGAGGACATGAGTGTTGGTGTGATGGACCTGCGAAACGTCACTTTTAAGGTTACCCAGGCAACCTCGGTCTTCGGCCCAGATATGTTGCCTGTCATCACCGGGAACCGGGACGGCTTCAACGTCAGGGTTCCGTTACCAGCAGCGATGTTTGATGCGTTGCCGCGGGAAATCCAGAATGGAATGCTGCTGAGGGTTCAGCCTGTTCTCTTCAATGTGGGAATCAATGAACAACAGACGCTAGCCGAGAAGTGAGTAAACGAGAGAGGAGAGATGAGGAGAGACGAGGAAAGGGGAGGAAAGAAGAGTGGGAGAGGTTATAAGTGGATTGAAGGAGATACGGGATAAGAGGAGAGATGGAGGTAGGAGAGGACAGCAGCGCAATGGAAGAGAGAGGGTAGTCAGGAGGTGTGTTACCATGGCAATAGCAGCCAGCTGACATTTGTGGTAATACCATATAAGTGATGATGGTTACCTCGAATAATCACGAGCATCTGGTTATTGTGTGTTTTCGAAGTGTGTTTATTAGATTTGCCACTACAAACTAGAGATGATTGTAAAAAACGCTATGGTAATTCCTCAACGATGCCAATGATGGAGACTGTGAGAACATTAGGTCTACTCCCTATAGACTGTAAGAAATTCTGATGTGTTGTAGCTTTGCTTAATGAGCAGTACAATTCCCCCTGAAAAAAAATCCAATCTGTCTGTCTGTCCATCTATGTGTCTATAGGTTTGGAGACACGTCTCTTCAGGAGGTGATTAACATGGAGAATATGGCTCGACTCAGCTCATACTATGACCAGTTTAAAGAGGTCCTACCTGAGGACTGTGAGTCACACAGCCTCATCTTAACCTCAACCCCTAATAAAATGGTAAACAACCTGGTTCTTAAAATGTACGTCAGTGCAATGATACTCCTCTCTCCTCTCTCTCTCCAGGCCTCCCTTGTATCCGTAGTCAGACCAGCCTGCCTGAGCTGCTAAAGCTGCTGAGTCAGAACATCAACGCCAGGAAGAGCAAGAACGTAGAGATCCTGTGGCAGGCAGCGGAGGTAGAGACATTCTCTCCTTCTTCTCTTTCTCTCTCTCCACAATACACTTCTATCGCGTCTGCCTGACACTCTATACTTCCCCATTCCTTCCTCTACTCTCTATGTTCCTCTCCTCACCCGTTTTCCTCTGCCCCCCTCTTCTTTCTCTCTCTCTCTCTCTCCCTGTCTCTCCCTCCCCAGGCTTGTCGGCGTCTGAACGGAGTGCGTTTTACCAGCTGTAAGAGTGCTAAAGACCGTACAGCCATGTCTCTAACCCTGGAGCAGTGTCTCATCCTACAGCAGGAGCACGGACTGGCCCCACAGGTCTTCTCCCAGGCCCTCGACTGCATGCGCAGGTCAGCTGGCCACACAACTGCCTGAACAAAACGAGACAAGATGTAGCGTTTATCATGTCAAATTTGAGGAAAGGAAGAATTATGTCAATGTTTATAATAACTTAATATTTTCATATACCCTCTAACTCATCTCCTTTTACCTTTTAACCAATCACTCCCTCTTTTCTCCTCTCCTTTTCTCTTCTCTCCTCCCCTCCCCTCTCCTTCTCTCTCCTCCTCTTCCCCTTTCCTTCTCTCCTCTCCTTCTCTCTCCTCTACTTTACCCTCCCTTCCTCTCTCTTCTCATCTCCTCCTCCCAATAGTGAGGGCTGCAGACGAGAGAACACCATGAAGAATGTAGGATGTCGTAAATACGCCTTCAACTCCCTCCAGCTGAAGGCCTTTCCAAAACAGTACCGCCCACCTGAGGGCACCTATGGAAAAGTAGAGACCTGATTGGACAGACCAGCTGCCCATCTCTTAAAGTAGCCAATAGAAGGGAAAATGGACTAAATAACATCAACAACAACATAAAAGCAAAACAATATCACAAAAGCAACTACCCCCTATATATAGTGCTGCATCCCTGTTGATGATTTAATGTTATCTATGGTAGATTGTTTGATAGCAATTCACTCTCTTTTGCGATTAGACTCACTCCGTTATGTCATGACAACCACTACACATACAACAACAACAACTTAAGAACAGCTTTTCAAATTGTTTTAGTTTTTATTTAGAAAGGAAAAGTGGAAGGGGATACCTCGTCAGTTGCACAACTGAATGCATTCAACCAAAATGTGAGCTCTTATCATAAGGCCTGTGTTCTAACCACTGTCTCTCATGGAACTTTAAAGAGAAAATTCAACTCAAGTACATTTAAAAAGAACAAAACCTTTGTATGCAGTGCATCAAGACCTTACTTGCTCTCACACTCCACTCCTACAACAAGCACAGGGAACTGATGATATACAGAGATCAGACAAAGACATACTTGTATCTCTGATGTATGAAGACTATTCCATCTAATGTTATTTTATTATCCCTTTTCTATTTGGTAATACATCTAATGGACAGGGTTAGTGTAAAGTAGAGGGCCAGTATCCTGTGTTTTAGTTTTACAGCAAAGATAGTGTATGCAAGGCTTGGTAGTCCACTGAGAGGCATATACAGTTACAATGGTCAAGGTTCATCTTTCACTTGCCACTACATGTTTGTTTAAAGTATATATTATTATATTATTTTGTCATTGAGTGCATGGTACAATGCTCCACCATATAAGATGCAAGCATGGATAGATTTTACACACAGCAAACTTAATCCAAAAACAACACAACTACATTCTGTGCTCACATGCGTGTAGATTTTATTAAACTGAAAAGGAATATATTGTCCAAATCTTGTACCCCCCCCCCCCACAAACCCTCTCTATTCATGAAGTTGTTTTTATACAGGTCCAGGTTCTAGATGGTAGGCATATTTTCTGTACATCAGACTAGAGACTGAGCCAAACTAGAATATTAGCACAGAGTAAAGGAACAGTGTTATAGGAGACATAAAGAAAGTTCCTGCTCTATTGTATGTCTGCAGCTGTTCTCTGTGAGTTCATCTCGTCTCTTATTAGAAGAGCTCCTGGTTGACTTCACGACAGGACCAAAACACAACACCGGCTTGTTCATGTTACAACCAACGGAGCGAAAAGGAGGTGTCTGAATGCATGTAGATAGAGAATCATCACGTTATTATTGTACTTTTGGAAATAAGGGACTTGTACACTGCATAGAAGCCTGTTTAAAATGGACAGTGTTTTGTGTTATAATTGTACTGTGAACCTTTCACTGGCTTCTGTTTCCATGTCTACCTATAGATTTTATTCTCCATTACAGAGACATTCAAAACATTTGCTTAAACGTTATTTCGCTAAATATCCTTGATGCTGATGCACTGACAATTGCTGAAAAAAGTAGCCAAAATGCTGCCAGAATTTTACTCATTTAATTTTACTTTTTTTTTTGTCTTTGTATGTAATGAATGTTATTGAACCACACACTTTCAAGTAAGAGCATCTGTATAGGTACAGGCTTTGCTGTAAAATGTGCTTTCATAAACTCTCCTCAGTAACTTGAGCTGTTAAAATGAGAGCATTAAACTGTTTCACCAATTCCTGTGTGACACTTGTAAAGTATCCCTCGGGTCTCTATCGTCTGTCTATGTCTGTCTGTCTGCACGCATGCACACGCACACACAGTTCTAAACTGTCTTGAAAAGGCCTCTTAAAAGGGATAGTTAACCCAAATTACAAAATGACACATTGGTTTCCTTACCCTGTAAGCAGTCTATGGACAAGGTATGACAGCAATCGATGATTTGGTTAGTTTACCTGGCACTGTTTCCACATGCTAACGTTTTAGCATTTGTGGCATATATGCCATTCAAGTCATGAGACCGATATTAGCATTATTCGCGTATCATGTCCAAATAATCCGAAACGATCTCAAATTGATTGTGAAGCTCCAATAAGTCACTTATAGGTGTTTTGACGATTATGGGGGAAAATGTCTTATAGTGGTCCCATGACTTGAATGGGATTTGTGCCAGAAATGCTAAATGGGAATTGTACCACAAATGCATTTGCAAAATGTCCTAGGGAAACTATCCCTAATAAAGCTCCCGGGTCTAGCAGTGGCATTGTCACCCAGGAGGCCTTGCTAGCTAGCTACAGTGTTTGATTCATATCAGCCATTTTCTTATAAAACAACTCAGCTAGCTATAAAAATTATAATTTGCGATGCTAGCTAACGTTAGCTAGACTCGGGAGCTCATGGGGACATAGCCTTCATGAACCAGAGGTTTAGATATGATTCCACAATGGGCAACAACAACTGGCTACTAATTCGTTTTCAGCCAAAAATTTTCACATCATAGTTTATCCGGTGACCATCGCATTTAGAAGGATAGCTACTGACAGCAATGTAACTGGCTTGCTAGCATGCTGGCTCTCGCTGGAGGTTAAATTTCCTTCCATATATACAGTACCGGTCAAACGTTTGGACACACCTACTCATTCCAGGGAATGCTTTTCCAACAGTCTTGAAGGAGTTCCCACATATGCTGAGCACTTGTTGCCTGCTTTTCCTTCCAACTCATCCCAAACCATCTCAATTGGATTTAGGTTGGGTGATTGTGGAGGCCAGGTCATCTGATGCAGCACTCCATCACCCCCTTTCTTGGTCAAATAGCCCTTACACAGCCTGGAGGTGTGTTGGGTCATTGTCCTGTTGAAAATTGAATGATAGTCCCACTAAGCACAAACCAGACGGGATGGTGTATCACTGCAGAAGGCTGTGGTAGCCATGCTGGTCAAGTGTGCCTTGAATTCTAAATAAATCACTGACAGTATTTTTCCAAATAGGGCTATCTTCTGTATACAACCCTACCTTGTCACAACACAACAGATTGGCTCAAACACATTAAGAAGGAAAGAAATTCCACAAATTAACAAAGGCACACCTGTTAATTGAAATGCATTCCAGGTGACTACCTCATGAAGCTGATTGAGAGAATGACAAGAGTGTACAAAGCTATCATCAAGGTAAAGGGAGGCTACTTTGAAGAATCACAAAAATATCAAATATATTTTGATTTGTTCAGCACTGTTTTGGTTACTACATGATTCTATATGTGTTATTTCATAGTTTTGATGTCTTCACTATTATACTACAGGGGTAGAAGATAGGGAAAAATAAAGATAAACCCTGGAATTAGTACTGTATATTTACCAAAAAAAGGTGTCTGTGTAATGGTTTTCTTCATCTGAAGGAGAGGCAGACCAAAGCGCAGCGTGGTGGTTATTCATATTCTTTAATTTATAAAGAAACTACACATGAGATAACTAACAAAAACAACAAATGTGAGAAAACCTAAAACAGTCCCATCTGGTGCAAACACAAAGACAGGAACAATCACCCACAAACACAGTGAAACCCAGGCTACCTAAGTATGATTCTCAATCAGAGACAACTAATGACACCTGCCTCTGATTGAGAACCATACTAGGCCGAAACATAGAAATACCCAAACGATAGAAAAACAAACATAGACTGCCCACCCAACTCACGCCCTGACCATACTAAATAAATACAAAACAAAGGAAATAAAGGTCAGAACGTGACAGTACCCCCCCCCCCCAAAGGTGCGGACTCCGGCCGCAAAACCTTGACCTATAGGGGAGGGTCTGGGTGGGCGTCTGTCCGCGGTGGCGGCTCTGGCGCGGGACGCGGACCCCACTTAACCATTGTCTTAGTCCGCCTCATTGTCCGCCTCCGTGGCTTTCTAACCATGGCCACCCCTCTCAATGACCCCACTGGACAGAGGGGCGGAAGCTCTGGACAGAGGGGCGGAAGCTCTGGACAGAGGGGCGGAAGCTCTGGACAGAGGGGCGGAAGCTCTGGACAGAGGGGCTGAGGGGCTCTGGCGCCTCAGACTCCGGCAGCGGCGCCGGACAGGCGGGAGGCTCCGGCAGCGGCGCCGGACAGGCGGGAGGCTCCGGACAGGCGGGAGGCTCCGGCAGAGGCGCCGGTAGCGGCGCCGGACAGGCGGGAGGCTCCGGCAGCGGCGCCGGACAGGCGGGAGGCTCCGGCAGCGGCGCCGGACAGGCGGGAGGCTCCGGCAGCGGCGCCGGACAGGCGGGAGGCTCCGGCAGCGGCGCCGGACAGGCGGGAGGCTCCGGCAGCGGCGCCGGACAGGCGGGAGGCTCCGGCAGCGCTGGTGAGGAGGGAGCCCCTGTAAGGATGGGCCGGAGAGACAGCCTGGTGCGGGGGGCTGCCACCGGAGGGCTGGTGCGTGGAGGTGGTGACGGATAGACCGGGCCGTGCAGGCGCACTGGAGCTCTTGAGCACCGAGCCTGCCCAACCTTACCTGGTTGAATGGTCCCGGTCGCCCTGCCAGTGCGGCGAGGTGGAATAGCCCGCACTGGGCTATGCAGGCGAACCGGGGACACCGTGCGCAAGGTTGGTGCCATGTAAGCCGGCCCAAGGAGACGCACTGGAGACCAGATGCGTAGAGCCGGCTTCATGGCACTTGGCTCGATGCCCACTCTAGCCCGGCCGATACGCGGAGCTGGAATGTACCGCACCGGGCTGTGCACCCGCACTGGGGACACCCGTGCGCTCCACCGCATAACACGGTGCCTGCCCGGTCTCTCTTGCCCCCCGGTAACCACAGGGAGTTTGCACAGGTCTCCTACCTGGCATAGCCATACTCCCTGTGAGCCCCCCCCCCAAGAAATTTTTGGGGCTGACTCTCGGGCTTCCATCCGCTCTGCCGTGCTAGTTCCTCATAATGCCACCTCTCTGCTTTTGCTGCCTCCAGCTCGGCCTTGGGGCGGCAATATTCTCCTGGCTCTGCCCAGGGTCCTTTACCGTCTAGAATCTCCTCCCAAGTCCATTTCTCCAAATAGTGCAGCCTCTCCCACTGCTGCTGCTGCTGCTCCTGCTGCTGCTGCCTCTGTTGCTTCTCCTGCTGCTGCTTTTGCCGTTGCCCGTTACCACGCCGCTTGGTCCTTGGTTGGTGGGTGATTCTGTAATGGTTTTCTTCATTTGAAGGAGAGGCGGACCAAAGCGCAGCGTGGTGGTTATTCATATTCTTTAATTTATAAAGAAACTACACATGAGATAACTAACAAAAACAACAAATGTGAGAAAACCTAAAACAGTCCCATCTGGTGCAAACACAAAGACAGGAACAATCACCCACAAACACAGTGAAACCCAGGCTACCTAAGTATGATTCTCAATCAGAGACAACTAATGACACCTGCCTCTGATTGAGAACCATACTAGGCCGAAACATAGAAATACCCAAATGATAGAAAAACAAACATAGACTGCCCACCCAACTCACGCCCTGACCATACTAAATAAATACAAAACAAAGGAAATAAAGGTCAGAACGTGACAGTCTGTTCTGTCTTGTATTTAAATGTTGACACCCAGTAGACTGGACGCGAAAGACACGCACACTTGTTTAGCTGAAGTGTTGGCTAGCGGAGTAGAACACTTGGAAAGGAAAAGGAGAGCCGCACACTAGGAGCTCGGATGCAATAATTTAATAACCAACGTTTCAACAGACAAGCTGTCTTCATCAGGGTATAATGACAAACACTGGGGGTCACTAGTTTATAAGAACACACAGGTGTCTGTAATCGTGGCCCGGTGTTTCATTTATTTAACTAGGCAAGTCAGTTAAAAACAAATTCTTATTTACAATGACGGCCTACCCCAGCCAAACCCTAACCCGGACGACACTGGGCCAATTGTGAGCCGCCCTATGGGACTCCTAATCACGGCAGGTTGTGATACAGCCTGGAATTGAATCAGGGTCTGTAGTGACGACTCTAGCACTGAGATGCAGTGCCTTAGACCGCTGCGCCACTCGGGTGTGGCTTGATATCATTGGTTAATTTACAGATATAAATAGAACATATAAAAAACATGAATGGATAGCATCCAATCATAGATACAATTTGGCTACATAGGCCTACAAACATTTACAATGAGCAGCAAAATCACAATCATCACAAGAATGGCTTCAGATCAAAGTCTACTTTGAGACTGAAAGGAGCAAGGGTCTTTCATCTAAAGATCCAGGCAGCCTCTTGTTTTAACAATAAATTGTCACGGTCACCCCCTCTCCTAGGGAGGGTGACGTGTTTGATGCCGATATAACATAGGGACGAAATAGAGTGGTTCGCTTCCAAATAGTGGGCCGCAACTGGGCGACACAGTTAAATTGATCATGTTGTGAGATTGAAGTTACTTTGTTTCACTTGTGCTGGCCCAGGTGATATTGGCTGGCCCAGTGCTCCAGTTGGCTTGAGAGATGGAGGGAAAACACCTTTCGTTGACTCTCTCGGTTTGATTTATTTTTTAATAAAAAAATAATCCTTTATCTGGTCTCTCCTGTTTTCATTTTGTTTTGCTTCCTGTCTTTAAGTTTGGTGTGGATTTTATTTTGTTTGCCTCTTCTTGGACAAATGTAGTTGGTGCTCCTGGTGGGTGACTTTTAAAAACCAGGAGGACTAGCAAATAGAAAAGGCAGGCGCATGGGAAATACATGCTGGTTGACTTGGACATAAAAGACAAACTGGCGCAGAGAGACAGGAAACACAGGGATAAATACACTGGGGAAGCAAGCGACACCTGGAGGAGGTGGCAACAATCACAAGGACAGGTGAAACAGATCAGGGTGTGACACTTTGTTAGTTCTACCTTCTGTTTGAGTGAGAATTTGGGTTTTTCTTGCTGGAGCACACAAGCTACATTAGCCAACTGGTTAGACATTACACCATGGGCAACAACAACTGGCGACTAGTTAATTTTCAGACAAATATATTCAACTCTTCAACTACAGTTTGGGGATCAAGCTGAAGCTGGGTTCCCCCCAAAAAATCCCGGTCGGAGCTCGTTTTCCTCTTGAACGCACTGAAGTTTGCAATTTCCGAGTTCCCAGTTGTTTTGAATGCAGCATAAGAACACAGATGGCTCTTTAGATGGCTCTCTAGAGCATCTGTATGACGTCACACACTCAAGAAGGCTCAACCATTCACCCGAAGGGTTTTTGCGTGGCTGATTGGGCTGCATGACAAGTCGACCAGTGCACTGGTGTTATATCTATGTGCCTGCCATTTTTTTCACTATCATGAGAAAACACAAGAAATAACTAATATTGATAACCATCTAGATGTCACCTTGATACAGTATGTTCAGTATGTGGGGATACCTAGTAGCCAATATTAGGGTGACAGTCACAGTAAACATATGCACACAATGCACGAAGCAACTGTACACCCATCAGCAATACTTTTAATAAAAAAATAAACAATTGTCAGTTTTATAACTGAAAATGTACTATTATTTGTGTAAAAGAATTCCCACGCATGATAGAGAGACGCGTGTGATCATATACAAATGTAAGCAAGGTTTGAAATGATTGTTTTAGTCAAACATTATATTTGTGCGGGCAATTTGCGGCCTGCAAATTATTTGTAATCATGTTCCAGCCCCCAGACCATCCTTTCAAGAAAAAAATTGGCTAAACTATAGTAGAGCACTTTCACACACACACTCCCTTCCACACACACACATTTCCTTTCGACACACCTACTCCGTTCCACAAACCCACTCGCCCATACTCCGGTCCAGTGATGCCAATTTAGCAATTTTGTTGCTAGATTTAGCAACTTTTCAGACAGCACCTAGCGACAAATTTGGCTACTTTTAAAAATGTATTTGGAACTTTTAGCAACTTTTGAAAAGTGACTCAAATGCTAGAATGCACGTATTTTTCCTCTAAATGACACAAACAAAAGATTTTCTCTTTCACACACTCAGTCACGACACACATGCCTGGCTGCAAAAATGCATTGTGAGTGACATCAGCAGCAGGCGCTCAGCTCGTGCACAGGCAGCAGCAGGCCAGCAGCAATTTCAGTAAATTGCAAATCATTGTTGGCTGACTGCAGCAGCAGGAGTAGGGGTAGAACGAGCCAAACCCAATGAATATAGTTGGTCACGAATGTTTGATCTTGAACAGAACTTACAACATCAATCAACATGTCTCAATCAAAATTGTACAGCCAGAAGAACAGAAAAGAGTGGGAGTCTGTACCAGAACAAATGTCAAATCATATTTTTGCCGAGATGGCCAGTCAATTTGAGTAACGTTAATGTGTATTCTACGTAATGACGCAGTTTTATGTTATCACGCAATGACATCACAATGTCATTTAGCAACTTTTAGCAAAAAATCAACCTGCCTCTAGCAACTTACCCTGAAAATTAGTTGGCAAGATGTGCCAAGGTGGCGGCTTGAACAGACGCTTTTTTACCGAGCTCCGTACCAAACTTCAGAAAGATTGTGAAAAAAAACACGTTTTCAGTCATTACTATCACCTAGATTTGAGTTAAAGAGAGGAATAAGGCAAGGTTGTCCTATCTCTCCGTACCTGTTTTTACTAATCACCCAACTTCTTGCAAATTCTTTAAATAATAGTCCTGTACAAGGTATTTCCATAGCTGGTAAAGAAATTATTACAAGCCAGCTGGCTGATGATACTACACTTTTTCTGAAAGACGCTAACCAAATTCCCATATCGATCAATGTGATACAATTATTTTCCAAAGCGTCTGGTCTATATCTTAACATTAATAAATGTGAACTCATGGCTGTCAAAGATTGTGACACCTTCATATGTCTAGAGGCTTACTAAATTTGTCTAGAGGCTTACTAAATTTGCACCCTCTTATTAAAAATACCCAGAAGAAGCTAAATCAATGGCTACAGAGGGACTTATCTTTAAAAGGTAGAGTCCTAATAACCAAGGCTGAAGGTATCTCTAGACTAACATATGGCGCTCTATCTTTATATCTTGACAGTAAAATAAGCAAGGAGATAGACCAGATGCTTTTCAACTTTCTGTGATGAAACTGTACCCATTACATTAGGAAAACTGTTGTAATGAACACTTATGAGAATGGTGGGCTGAGTTTTCTGGACTTTACTACCTTAAATAATACTTTTAAGATCAATTGGAGAAAAAAAAATCCTAAGAAGACCCTGGAATTTTATTCCTCATCGTGTCTTCTCTACTTTTGGTGGCCTTTACTTCATGTGTGTCACGTTCTGACCTTTATTTCCTTTGTTTTGTCATTATTTAGTATGGTCAAGGCGTGAGTTGGGGTGGGCAGTCTATGTTTGTTTTTCTATGATTTGGGTATTTCTATGTTTCGGCCTAGTATGGTTCTCAATCAGAGGCAGGTGTCATTAGTTGTCTCTGATTGAGAAGCATACTTAGGTAGCCTGGGTTGCACTGTTTGTTTGTGGGTGATTGTCTATGTTGATGTCTTGTTTCAGCGCAGCTCGCATTAGCTTCACGGTTGTTATTTTGTTTACTGTTTTTGTATAGTGTTTCAGTGTTTTCTTTATATAAATGTATGATGAACACATATCACGCCGCATTTTGGTCCTCCGATCCTTCTCGCCTCTCCTCTTCAGATGAAGAGGAGGACGACCGTGACAATGTTGTTTTGCAATTATAATATTGACAAAGTTCCAGTGAACCTTTCTGCTTTTCATCGGCAGGTTTTCTTGTCATGGTCCTTAATTTATAAACACAATTTTTCTCCACACAAATATTATATATGGAATAATCGGGATATATTGTATAAAAATACTTCTTTGTTTTTAGAATATTGGTTCTGAAATAATATCCTATTGGTGAGCCAACTGGTAAATGCAGAGGGTCTTTTACTCAGTTATAAGGAATTCTTATCACTTTACAAGGTCTCTGTAACACCTAAAGATTTTGCAAATGTTTTAGATGCCATTCCCTCAGGTGTTGCTCTACTGTTCAGGAACATGTCAAGATCTGACCCTCAGAGCCTACCTTCCATTAACCCTGTTGACCCATCAGTAGGAAAGATTTGTTTCTCTTTTGGTCCATTCAACAACAGAGCGATACGAACCTTGTTTCATCAGGATGTTGTATCTACTATACCTTATTGCCTTATTGGAATGGATTTATTGATAATATCTGTTGGAAGAAAGTTTGGATGTTGCAACACACATACCTACTTGTTAACTAAATTAAGGTAGTTTCCTTTAAAATGATTCATAAATATTATCCTGCCAACCACTATATGAAGAAGTTTAAGGAAAACATCAACTCAAATTGCTCATTTTGTAATGACCACCCAGAAACAGTGTTGCATCTTTTTTGGCATTCTCTTCATGTAAGAAAACTGTGGCAAGACATCAGTAGATTTATAATTGAACACTTTTATGAAGGTCTTACACTATTGTGGAGAGATGAACTGCTTGGATTCTTTACCTACAATAGAAATAAGCTGAAACATTTTTATGTAATTCATTTCATTATTCTTTTGGCCAAATTTCACATTCACAAATGAAATTTACAAACAAAAAAAAACAAATGTTCTTACCCTACAAAAATAAATTGAACTGGATTTTAAGACAATTAAATACTCTACTAACAAAAAGGCTGTTAGAATTATAAGTGTATTCATGTCCCCTGTCTCATTCATGTGTTCAGGTCTTTGTGTAATGTGATATTGTACCCCCTAGCTCAATTTCCATTGTATAAAATCTATACTTGTGTCCTCTCATGTACTCTATGTATTGATTTGTTGTTAATAATAAAAAATATAAAAAATAAAAAATAGTTGGCAATACCGCTCCAGCCGCCATATTGAGATGCAGCGCACGGATGGCCCAACCCGGAAACGAGAGAAAGGTCTATGATTGCGGCAAGATTATCGAGATTCAATGTTGAAAGCGCATTGGAGGTTGTTCATCTTTACCGTAGACATACACGGAGGTTAGCGGAAAGCAGGTGCATATACATTTATTTTGGTTTAAAACATTGCGAATATTAATTTAAAGCGAGGCCTATGGATAGAGCTTATGCCATAACTTTGGGACACAACATCGTGAGACTTTATTCGTTCAACCAATACACAGACTCCCAAATGTTGTGTTCCCGTAGCTAATATGTATGGAACGCCGTTTGGGTCTTTACGTGTCAAAATTAACTTTTAATTTGACACGTCAAATAACACAATTCTATTAGAATGCTGTGTGTGATGAATTTGCACGTATAAACCAAGCGCCACCACTATCAATCAGTAGCACTGTCAAAGTTGTACCTAAAAGTCTGTTTCAAGCACACACTGGCCACAACCGATGTGTTTACAATAACGCGATGGTAATGAGGCATTATTTTTTCGACCGCAACTTCTGGGGTAGCTAGTTTTAGCTTGGTACCTAGCTAGCACCAATACAACCAGCCTGAAAACAATGACCAGTAGAAACTGCAGTCATTTTAATTATCCTTAAGTAAGTATTAACTAGGTAGCCACTTGTTGTTCGCCTATTGAAATTCAGTTCATTAAAATAATTAGCTAGCCAGCTACTTAACCCTGTTGCCCAAAGCTAACGTTTTTAGCAGCCAGCTAGCCTCATCTGGCTAGTGAGGCTCGACCGCACTGGGTTATGTGTTGTGAAGCTAGCCACAATAAGGATTTGGCACTATAGTGGAATTTGCGGTTTGCCTTCAAAATAAAATTACCTATTTGAAAGCGACGCAGAAGGTTATAATTGGTGGAATTATGCCATATTTAGACTAGATAATGTTAAACAAGGTTGGAATGTGAAGCAATGAAATGGGTTACCATTCTACTCGGTGACACCCTCAGAACACAACTGTGAAGAGTTTATGCAAATGTTAGTGTTGTAGCTCTTATCGCAGGACTGACTGAATTCACCTCCCCAGTCAGCCTATTGTGTGCATTGACATTCATATTGCACTGTACAGCTTTACCTAAGGATTGGGGTTCAATGAAATGGGGTATCAGTCTACTCAATACCCAATATAGTTTCCCCAACATCCTCCTCAGTTATCAGACTCCAAAACATCCACAGTATTGTTTATCCTCTTAAATGGTGTTCAATACACATGGGTTGATAATAAATGTGGCTCAATTCACAGTTGTTTCAGATGTTTCTCTGGGTGTCACTGAGTAGACTGATACCCTATGTCATTGATCCGCAATCCATAGGTAAGGCTGTACAGTGAAATAAGTATGCCCCCAATGCAATTCTAAAGTTCAATACATCCAGTTTGATTTCAACAGCTTTGTGTCAAATGAACAAATGATTGTATTTTGTTGATTTTATATAACAACATTTCAACCTCGTTTAGCATGATCTATTCAATTATGGCATAATTCTATCTGTATTAATTTGTATTGCTGTCAATTACATACTTTTATTTTGAAGGCTAACTGCAAAGTTCACTATTGTGGCTAGCTTCACATAAATGGGTCCGACAACCATTAATCAAATGAGAACTGTTTTATAAATTAGGGTTATTTTAGATGATGACACATACAGTGGGGAGAACATTTTTGCAGGTTTTCCTACTTACAAAGCATGTAGAGGTCTGTAATTTTTTATCATTGGTACACTTCAACTGTGAGAGACGGAATCTAAAACAAAAATCCAGAAAATCACATTGTATGATTTTTAAGTAATTAATTAGCATTTTATTGCATGACATAAGTATTTGATCACCTACCAACCAGTAAGAATTCCGGCTCTCACAGACCTGTTAGTTTTTCTTTAAGAAGTCCTCCTCTTCTCCACTCATTACCTGTATTAACTGCACCTGTTTGAACTCGTTACCTGTATAAAAGACACATGTCCACACACTCAATCAAACAGGCTCCAACCTCTCCACAACGCCAAGACCAGAGAGCTGTGTAAGGACATCAGCGATAAAATTGTAGACCTGCACAAGGCTGGGATGGGCTACAGGACAATAGGCAAGCAGCTTGGTCAGAAGGCAACAACTGTTGGCGCAATTATTAGAAAATGGAAGTAGTTCAAGATGATTGTCAATCACCCTCGGTCTGGGGCTCCATGCAAATCTCACCTCGTGGGGCATCAATGATCATGAGGAAGGTGAGGGATCAGCCCAGAACTATACGGCAGGACCTGCTCAATGACCCGAAGAGAGCTGGGGCCACAGTCTCAAAGAAAACCATTAGTAACACAGTACGCCGTCATGGATTAAAATCCTGCAGCGCACGCAAGGTCCCCTGCTCAAGCCAGCGCATGTCCAGGCCCGTCTGAAGTTTTCCAATGACCATCTGGATGATCCAGAGGAGGAATGGGAGAAGGTCATGTGGTCTGATGAGACAAAAATAGAGCTTTTTGGTCTAAACTCCACTCGCCGTGTTTGGAGGAAGAAGAAGGATGAGTACAACCCCAAGAACACCATCCCAACCGTGAAGCATGGAGGTGGACACATCATTCTTTGGGGATGCTTTTCTGCAAAGGGGACAGGATGACTGCACCGTATTGAGGGGAGGATGGATGGGGCCATGTATCACGAGATCTTTCTAACAACCTCCTTCCCTCAGTAAGAGCATTGAAGATGAGTCGTGGCTGGGTCTTCCAGCATGACAACGACCCAAAACACACAGCCAGGGCAACTAAGAGTGGCTCCGTAAGAAGCATCTCAAGGTCCTGGAGTGGCCTAGCCAGTCCCCAGACCTGAACCCAATAGAAAATCTTTGGAGGGAGCTGAAAGTCCGTATTGCCCAGCGACAGCCCCGAAACCTGAAGGATCTGGAGAAGGTCTGTATGGAGGAGTGGGCCAAAATCCCTGCAGCAGTGTGTGCAAACCTAGTCAAGAACTACAGGAAACGTATGATCTCTGTAATTGCAAACAAAGGTTTCTGTACCAAATATTAAGTTCTGCTTTTCTGATGTATCAAATACTTATGTCATGCAATAAAATGCAAATTAATTACTTACATCATAAAATGTGATTTTCTGGATTTTTGTGTCTCACAGTTGAAGTGTACCTATGATAAAAATTACAGACCTCTGCATGCTTTGTAAGTAGGAAACACTGCCGATTTTGCAGGTTATCAAATACTTGTTCTACCCACTGTAGCTGTATAGTTAGCAAACTATAATTACTTAAACAGATTGTCGTTTTGGGGAAGAACATTGTTTGCATGCATGAGCTAGCTTTCTTTTATGACCAGCACTGAAAGTGAGCGAGACAACTTTACCAGCATCATTGCATGCGTATCAATGAATCGTTTTACATGTGAAATACTAGTGAGTGTAATCAATGTGTAATAACTACGTAAAAAAATGTATGAACGCGTTAAATTATTATATGACGTGGAGTCATATTCAGGTCCTGATTGGTCAACTATGGAACGCATAGTCAACAAGCTTATTTGACACGTCAAATCGTGTATCTTTTTTGACATGCAAAGACCCAAATGGTTCCATAAATATTCCCCAAATTCAGTCTGTTAACATTCAGCGAAAGAGTTGTGCATTCAGACTCGCTGCCATGTGCGGAGTTGTATTGCCTTTGACAGGTTCGATAGCACCACTGTTATAAGGTTACACCGTGTGCTCTCTTTCAAGGTGCATATACAGAAGTCGCACCACTATTCCCTAGTTGCTAAAATTCTAAGAGTTTGCCTAATTTCCGCTTATGTGACAAATCAAAATATTGTATTTTCCGCTGTTTGAAGCTGGTGTACAAAACAAAACTGAAAAGACGCAAAAACTTCAAGACCACTGAACACGCGTTTGGCATATGTGTTTTTCTGTTGCTCATTTGAAAAACGACATGTCAGGCTTGGAGGTGTTTCCTGGCCGATTCTCAAGTAAAAAATAAAAAAGTGCTTGTGTAACAGCCGTCTCGCTATGCTATTGGATAGAGAAATCACCACAGCTGTTCACCCCATGTTTGTGGGAAAATGGACAAATCAAAACCCAACCTGCATTTACCCTTTGTGACGCAGTGAAGTTCCAAACTCCGTTTTAGACAGACAGACTTTATTACCAAAATTATCCAATTTACACTTTATCGTCAATCTTGACACTAGAATAACTGACTCCTATCAATATCACGGGGTGTTTTCAAAGGGATTTGTTGCTTTTTAAAGCCAAGCATTGAAAATAGCTCAGAACAGTTTTACCGCTTCTTAGACTTGCTTCCGATGAGAATGACATACCTATAACTATAATTTCTATGTGAATTTGTTCAGTTGCCTAAAAAGTTACATATTGCAGCTTTAAATAATATTGATGTGTTTACACAAAACTCTATACTGTAGCAGACTGCAAATCATACAGGAATTTAAGCCATTCAGCTGAATGATCATTCATTCAGTCTTGTTCTTCTCTAGTCCCGATTGTGGCAACACATTCGATTTACACAGAAAAAAAAATAAACATCCCTTGTCTGTCAAGGAATGTTGAATACAATTATATTTGAACTGAAGATTGTCCGTGGAGTTGATCCTTCAGTGGGTCAAAACTTTAGACAAAATATCCACCAGAAAGTATTAATAAACCGACTTCAAAACACAAGTCTCTGTCTGTAGCAATCAAGATTTGTTTGCTCATGACCTAAGGCACTTGCACAAGACAGAAGCGCATGCTTCCGATGCATGCCAAAGTCTTGCAGGTGTTTACATGGTTTTGCCCATGTGCCAGGTGATACACTACCAGTGGTTAAATAATATTTATCCTGGGGATATTTTGTCTGAAAATTCGTCCCACTGAAGGACCGAGCGCTCAGACAACCGGTAGAGTAAGTTGAAATGTAATTTCATTAAACATTCTGTTCTGTAAGGAAACTTTCCAAGTTTTTGCAGTGGCTTGTTTAACTGTATACCAACAATTGGTATCTCAGTCTGATTTATTAGACAAGTTCTCCTCTAGTTTATAGTCACTGACTTCACTCCTCCCTCTCTTTCACAACTCTCCTGGCCGCTCAAAGGTTCCCAGTTGCATGTGACGGTCACTTGTTAGCCAGGCCAAGAGGAGTACCAGCCTGTCCACACCGACACAGCCCAGTCCTATTCTATTCAACTACAGGTAGGCTGTACCTCTATTCTAAGATGTCATGTACTACATGTCATGTCGGTGGGTCCTGTGTGATTATGCTGTCCGACTTCATTGTAATTCTAAATCCCAGGCCACTGAACAATATAGGTACGGTCGATGGTCTCTTTATTGCAATTGTGCAACAATAACTGCAGATGATCAGATCTCACAATACCTGGACAGGTGTGAACATATTGAGACACTGCTGAGAGAGATTGTGAGATGCAGGTTTGCTTTTATTGCCATGAGTCTTGTCCTGTAGGCAGAATTGAGCGATTTCCCCATAGATAAGCCAGCTGTAAAGTAAAAATGAATGAAAACAAAAATGTGCTTTTTGGTCTTAATTTAAGGTTAGGGTTAGCAGTGTTGTTAAAGTTAGACTGTGGCTGTGCCAGCTAGTGACCACTCTGCAGTGCTAACCTGCTTGTGAGACAGGCAAAAAGGTCATAGAGGTTAATGGACTCATACTGGAGCCTAGAACACAGCCTGATCAGAACACACCGAGACAGCAGTCAGACCATGTATGTAATAAGGAACATTTGTGTTTGTTCCATTATCACGTGCATGGTCTGACTCTGGTATCTCATTGGGTGAGAGGTTGTTCAACTTGAAATAATAAATAAATCCGTGTATAGATGACAGTACCTCAGTTACCTTTTTAGTTAAAAAAAAACATGACTAGGCTACTTATTGAAAGCTTGGATCAGACTGCAAATTGAATATTAATGGGTGTTTTAGTTTAGAAGTTTTCTGTGTGTACCAATTCTAAGATTGAATCCAATATTTCTGTTCCTGTGTTAATGTATCATAGTGGTTAGGTTATAATTTTTTATCTGTCTGTTAATGTATCATAGTGGTTAGGTTATAATTTTTTATCTGTCTCTGTGTTAATGTATCATAGTGGCTAGGTTATTTGATCTTTCCTTGTGTTCTGTGTCTCAGGCTCCAGTATGAGTAGTAAGAAGCTGCTGGTGGATGTGGACTGTGGGGTGGATGATGCTCAGGCTATCATGATGGCACTGTCCACCCCTTATGTAGAGGTCCTGGGCATCACCTGTGTCCATGGCAACACCAATGTGGAGAACGTGTGCAAGAACACGCTGCGGGTGCTCCAAGTTTGCAACAGACTGGAGGTATAGTGCTGTTAATCTTTGGTAGACAATGTTAGTCCCTTTCAATTAGATTATATTGTTTATTTAGCTAAAATTGTCTTGACATATTTGTTGAAGTAAACAAGCACCCAATGGGATACAGGGAATATGCTTATATTGTCACGAAATATAGAAAGTGCATTTGACGGTAAAGCTTATACATTGTGTACAAAACATTAGGAACATCTGTTCTTTCCATGAGACTGACCAGGTGAATCCAGGTGAAAGCTATGATCCCTTATTGATGTCACTTGTTAAATTCACTTCAATCAGTGTAGATGAAGGAGAGGAGATGACTTAAAAAATTACTTTTAAGACTTGATACAATTGAGACATGAATTGTCTTTGTGTGTCGTTCAGAGGGTGAATGGGCAAAACAACACATTTAAGTGCCTTTGAACGGGGTATGGTAGTAGGTGCCAGGCGCACCGGTTTGTGTCAAGAACTACAATGCTGGGTTTTTCACGCTCAACAGTTTCCTGTGTGTATCAAGAAAGATCCACCACCCTAAGGACATCCAGCCAACTTGACACAACTGTGGGAAGCATTGGAGTCAACATGGGCCAGCATCCCTGTGGAATGCTTTCGACATCTTGTAGAGTCCATGCCCCGACGAAATGAGGCTGTTCTGGGGGCAAACTCATATGTAGGAAGGTGTTCCTAATGTTCTGTACATTCGGTGTATAGACTAATGTATGCATACCCTTACACAGAGAGGAAGAGATCACATGATGGGGAAGGATGCGATAATAGTCTGCTGACCTCTCTCTCTTCCTCTTTGAATATACACTGTTATTCTCTGTCTCAGACACATGACTGTGGAGCTCTACCCAATTCTAGAGCTCTGGAAACTGAGATCTGATTTGACATAATGTTCTGTTTACAGCAGTAGTACATAGACAGAGCATCATTGTGGAGAGGCTGGAGTTTACATCAAACGTTGCCATGACATAAACAAAGTAGTTGGTTTAAGAAACAGATTGGCACCCAGACTAGTTTTTGACTCCGTGTTTTGGGATGCCCACTTACATAAGCTGGGCTCTTGAATTCATAGCAAGTGAAAGTGTAGAGGGAATACTATAAATGTTGCAATTTGAAACTATTGCATTCAGGGTTCTGACCTCTGTTCTGTGTTCTAGATCCCGGTATTCCGTGGTGCTGCCAAGCCTATCTTGGGGAATGTGATCAGTGCGGGAAACTTCCATGGCCAGGACGGGCTGGGGGATGCTCCAGACCCAAACGCTCCGGGGCTGGACATGCTGCAGATGGAAGGAGCGGTATCTGCACTGATCCGGATAGTCAACGAAAACCCTGGAGAGGTGAGAGAGCAGTAGACGCAGGCTACTCAATATGTATGTGTGTGTCTCTGTTGTAAAATGCAGGTGTTTCTTCCAGGTATCTCTGGTGGCCACGGCTCCCCTCACCAACCTAGCTCTGGCTGTAAGAATGGAGCCATCCTTCCCCAGCAAACTTAAAGGCCTTTACATCATGGGAGGCAACACAGAGTGTAAGGGCTATGATTTATTGGCTTCAGAAGATCAACTTATCTAGTATACCAATGGTAAATAGATAAATGGGTCAATTGCCATAGGTTTTAATAATGTGGTACCTGTCTTCAGCCAGAGGAAACACCACAGTGTGTGCAGAGTTTAACTTCGCTGCCGACCCGGAAGCAGCTTACATCGTACTGAATGACTTCCTGTGTCCCACTTACATAGCCAGCTGGGAGTTCACCTGCTACAGCAAGCTGCCCTGGGTAACATTCATTTCATGTAATCAATAAATGATAAAACACTACCTTCAACATTATGATTGATGTTGTTTTCCTATTCTGGTTCCACCTGACAGTCGTGGTGTGATGACTGGCTGGCCCAGGAGTCAGAGAAGGCTCGCTTCATGGCCCGGATCTTCCGCCACAGTATGGAAGAGTCGAACAGCGAGCGCTTCCAGGCGGAGATGGTTGACGGCATGGGCTTTGTGTCATGTGACTCCTACGCCATGGCGGCAGCCATTGACAACACCTTTGTCACCGAGAGCAACCACATGGCGGTGAGCGTGGAGCTGACGGGCACACACACGCGTGGCATGATGATCCTGGACACACTGGGCATGCTGAAGAAGACTCACAAGGCCTTCGTCATGAAGAAGGTGAACATGGTGAGGTTTGAGCAGATGATGATGGACGCTCTGAAGTAATCTCTAGGTCTGCTACAGCTAACCACTAGACTGTAGAAGTAAACAAACAACTAAGAGAACGCTCTATGGGACCGTAACCAGGGAAAAGTGACAACTCCAACCTCATCCAGTCACCCCACGACCGTGGACGTCAAGGCAGCCCTCAACACCTCTCTGATTGAGGGGTTGGGTTAGATGTGGAAGACACATTTCGGTTAAATGCATTCAGTTGTGCAACTCTTTTCCCTTTTACTGTATTGTCAGCTCACGCTGATGTCAAGAATCATGCCTTGTCATTTAGATAAACAATTTTAAATAAATCGATTGAATTACAACTCATACCAGCAGTCGTGTGCATTAAACACTCCATTATGTCACAAGCACATTCGCAACACTTAATCCGTTTTATTGATACATTTATTACACCCAGTTGTTCAAAACAGATGCACAATTTAGAAATCTATCTTCAGAGCAGTCAAGGGGAAGGACAGTCCTGGGTATAATGATTATGCCAATTCTATTGCAAAACATTTCACAACAGAAACCGTTTAGGAGAGTTTCAATTAGACAAATTCAGGTAGGTCCCTCCCCGTTTCGTTGTTTCCATTTGGTTCTTAAACGGTAAACATTTTCCGTAATGAATACACCTCTGCTTTATAGAGTTTCTTGAAGTTTGCTCATTGCAGAACATGGAAGCAGAAGTACAGCCCAGCATAGAGTTCTCCCACACATATGCAAATGTCTTTAGTTGTAATTGTGGTAGGCCTATTCACAGCAACACTTTAGTTTCTACCCATCATGGCAGGAGGAAAAAAGTCTACCAAATATTCTTTGATCACTATATCCAGTGGTGGAAAAGTACTCAGTTGTCATACTTGAGTAAAAGTAAAGATACCTCAATAGAACATTACTCAAGTAAAAGTGAAAGTGACTCAGTAAAATACTACTTGAGCAAAAGTCTAGTATTTGGTTTTAAATATACTTAAGTACAAAAGTAAATGGAAGTTTAAAAAAAATGTACTTAAGTATCAAAAGTAAAAATATGAATCATTTTACCTTTATTTAACTAGGCAAGTCAGTTAAGAACAAATTCTTATTTTCAATGGTGGCCTGTTCAGGGGCAGAATGAGGGGTTTGAACTTGCAACCTTCCGGTTACTAGTCCAACGCTCTAACCACTAGGATACTCTGCCGCCCCATTAAGTTCCTTATATTAAGCAAACCTGATGGCATAGTTTGTATTTGATTTTGTATTGACTAATAGCCAGGGGCACACTCAGACATTTTATAAACAAAGCATTTCTGTTTAGTGAGTCCACCAGATCAGAGGCAGTAGGGATGTTCTCTTGATAAGTGTGTGAATTTGACAATTTTCCTGTCAAAATGTAACAAGTACTTTTGGGTGTCAGGGAAAATGTATGGTGTAAAAAGTATATTATTTTCATGAGGAATGTAGTGGAGTAAAAGTTGCCAGAAATATCAAAAGTAAAGTACAGATACCCCCCAAAAACAACAAGTAGTATTTTAAAGTATTTTTACTGAAGTACTTTACACCAGTGACTATCTTCTCTACAGAACAACCTCAATCACATTCTCAGGTGAAGTTAGCATAATAAATTACAATCCCCATACTGACCCTTTTAAGTTAGTTAAGCTACTATTTACAATTAATAATTTCAGTGCTGTCATTGTTCCAGAGATTTCCAACGTTGGTCCATTAATAGCCTTTCCTGCCCCGGAATCTAGACCTGTTATCTCAAATGAAATCGTATTTGTCACATGCGCCGAATACAACAGCTGTAGACATTATGGTGAAATGCTGACTTACAAGCCCTTAACCAACAATACAGTTACAAAAAAAAAAGTGTTAAGTAAAAAGTAGAAAATAGAGGTAGATCAGAAACTAGTCAGTTCCATACATAAGGATTAAGTGTTGAATTAATGTCATTGCTGTCACTGATGATCTCACCACAGATCTCTTGCACTTCAAGAAAGAAGTCTGCAATGCACAACAGTGGCCCTCCTTCAGACACTGACATCTCCCCCCTGCAGAAACAGACAACACAGGGTTAGCTAAATACTTTTTTTTTTTTTAACCAAGACTGGTGTTGTGTTTTTGATCATTCTCACCGTTTACATTGACCACACAACATATATGCATGAATACATAAAGCCTACCCACTACTACTACTAATGACACGTTCAAAACAACTGGGAACTCAAAAATACGACGTCAAATCATGACATCAGTGCTCCAGAAAGAGACCCGAGTTCCCAGTTAAAATTCCGAGTTGAATGTCTGTTCAAATCGATTTTTCACAAGTTCCCAGTTGTTTTGAACACTCGTAAGTCGGAGATTTCCGAGTTTCCAGTTGTCTTAAACGTGGCATAACTATGGCGTCAAAACCGATCCAAAAGACGAACGAGCACTAAATGGCGCGGGCGAGCAAGATGAAGCGTCATTGCATGAGCAAACACTGAGTCGAGAGAGAAGAAAATGGTCAAGCCAGCAGAGGACGGGTACCGCGAGTGCACAGGACTGTCAAGAGTTTAAAAGCGCGACTTTAAGTAAGCAGAACATCATTGTCACATATCAACAACAACAAACAATATTGAACTATAAGAAAATAAACGTGAATTAAACGTGTATATTTTGGGTGGTGAGGGGGGGTCGCTTTAAATTTTTAAACCAGAAATAGCCACTTGTCATTGTCAAGTTTTCGCTCTCAATTGATCAAATTGTTATCTCTCAAGTCTTTGGCACCTTTGACATTTCTGCCAAAGACAAAACTCACTCAAAAATGTTTTTTTTTTCGCAGCAAGAGCAGGGTTGCCACATCAATCCAATATTTTTTTCCCCAAGAATTTTATCGGGCGAATTAAGGAATATCAACGTACTTTTTAACAGCATAGGCTAAGAAGCAACATTCTGGTTTCCATCAAAATTATAATTCTTGCGAGTTTAAGAATATGTCACAAGAGAAAATATAAATCGCCCTTATTAAACACTCCAGATCATTTGACTTGTTTTGACTGCTATGATTAAACAATAAGGCTAAGGGCTGTCTTAGGACATAGCCCTTAGCAGTGGTATATTGGCCATGCTTTATGGAAAAAGGGTGTCTCCATAATGACCAATCTAAATAGCCTACTTTCAACTGGTAAAACGTAATCACGACGTGCGCGCTGCTCTGTTTCCATGATATCTGCAGCTGTCTCTCAACTCACCATTCATTCACTCACTCAGTAACAGCCTGCTCACTGCCTGATAGTTAGCAGCAGCAGGTATCTGAAATATATATGTGTTTTTAAAGAGAATGCCATTACGGCCGCGGTGTAATTTAAAAGTAGCCCAAAAACCTGCACCCGCAACCAATACATTTTTCAAAGTATCCCAATTCACAAGAAAACTACGAACATGGCAAGGGCGGGTTTATAGGCGGGTGCGTGTCTAGAAACCTTAGATTGGCCACTTTCACTGATGTGATGGACGAACTAACTACATTTCTGCCATTGTGTTGTGTTGTGATTGGCTATTACGAGCCTTCTGTTTGCGATGCACTGCAAAGCCGTCTGTTTAGCTAGATAGCCGGGTTGAGTAATAAGTGCGGAACGACTTGAGGAACCCAGCAGCTTGATAATCAAATTAATTAGGAAATAAATTATAATAGGTACACTATACCTTGCTGCAGCACTCTCTCAACGCACACACCCGTCAAGCCCTCTCCACCATTCATTCACTCACTCAGTCACAGCCTGCTCACTGCCTGATAGTCAGCAGCAGCAGGTAACAGTGAAATATATATATTTGTTTTCAAAGACAAATGGAATGGCGGCGCGGTGCAATTTAAAAGTAGCACAAAAAACCTCCAGCAATACATTTTCACCCGCGGCATCGTAAGTAACCCAGTTCTCAGGAAAACCGCGAGCGTCGCAACCCTGACCTTTGGTTTCGATATCAGTCTGATGGTTGGGCGGGCTTAGATTGGCCACTTTCACTGGTGTGATGGACGAAGTAACAAATTCCTACCATTGGCCAGTCCAGCGTTGTGATTGGCTATTACGAGCCTTCCGTTTGCGATACACTGCAAATCCGTCTGTTTAGCTAGATACTGTAGTTCGGCACTTAGTGCTCAACCCGACTACCCAGCAGCTTGATAACCAAATTAATTGGGAAATAGGTACACTATACCTTGCTCTATCAACGGACACACCCCTCAAAACCTCCCCACCATTCACTCACTCATTCCACGTTGAGTGGAATGTACTTGCTAATTACTTATTAGCCAGCAAAACGAAAAGCGGTCAGCTCTTCTGACACCATGAAACGAGTCGACTAATTGCAGGCAGGAGCCAATATTTGGGGTATTAAGCCTAACAAAGGACACGCACAGCACATTCTTTAAAAAAAAAAGTATTTGAAAATACAAAAGGGGAATCTTCTACCTCTCATCCAGAGCATAACCAATCACAAATAATACAATGTAAACTGAATCAGCTTTATTCAACAAATACATTTGCATGTTCAGGAACTTGACTGAAATGGTGCTGCCACAAACAGAATATACAAACAAAAAGAAAATATCCACATACAGTATGTACACTTTAAACTGCAGGTAGCCTACATGTTAAGAGCATTGGGCTGTTCTTCCAGGTCGCTGGTTCAAATCTCGAGCAGACTGAAAAATCTGTCGATGTACACTTTGGCGAGGCAATTTACCTTATTTGCTACCTGTATGTCGCTCTGGATGCGAGTGTCAGCTAAATGGCTAAAATGTAAACATATGCTAAATGATGCATATAATAGGAGTGTAAGGTGCAAAGTCCATGGATGAGAGGACCAGGTGGACGGTTGGTGAGGGCCAATGACAAAGGGGAAGAAACTGTTCCCCTTTGGGGAACAGAGGGGAATGTTTGGAAGAGGGGGTGGAAGGGGTCGGCAATGAACTTCCCAGCACACTTCTTTGCCTTCGATTCGTGCAGGACAGCCAATGACCCTCTCAGCAGACCAGACAATCCGTTGCAGTGATGGAGGTGGTGAGGATGGACTCGGTCATTTAGAACAGAATCTGTACACACAGCATTCAAAGGAGGGCTGAGAACAACACCATGCATTCTCCAAACATTGCACTGAGGAAAACAGATTTTTTTAAATAGTAATTGTCTGATTGAGAACTACTATCGATCAATTACAGAATCTAAAATTATTTATAGTTGACAATGGACGTTTTATTGAATAGTCAGTAATAGAGACAAATTGCACAGGGAGTCTCATCAGAGCAGATGTTATCAGCAAGCCAGAGCAATCTGAGGAAAGAACACAAAGTAGAACAAAGATTTACATTTATTCTGTTCGCACTTACTGTATCATTTGACATAAGCGCTGTCCCAATGAATCTTTGGGTCATCTCTTATGGGGGTTTAAGGAGGCGGCGCGATGGTCTGTCCTTGCATCCATAACGCAGTCTATGAATTTGAGAGCTGTTACATGTCCCCATCCCTCAGCTTTTTACTAAACAGGGGCAAGAACGCTTTGTTTCAACTGCTGATTGTCACTTTAAGAAACAAATACATGAGCATACAAGTATGTTTTAGCATACATGACTTGAGTGTGGTGCCATACCTTTAACTCCCAAATTAAAATCCTTGTACAATCCATAGACATTGGTAAAAAGGTAAACAAAAGTATGACAATGGAGATTGAGGAAGGTGGAGCAATATGTGCAGTTGTTTAATTAAGGCATACAATTAGTTGGTAGTCCCCCGTATTTGTGAGTGCAGTAATTTCTGAATCTCGATATGTAGAAAATATTTCTTCAGGTTAACCAAAAAAACTTCTCTAATTTAATACGTGCGGGAATGAAGTTCTGCTCACTCACTCGTAAACTTTCAACTGTAATATGTGCGCACCACACCGGTCTACGCTCCCTGAACCGGTCCTCTGCTCGCTCGACCACATTTCTTCTCGAGCAATGTTTAATCTAGCTCGCGCGCGCCATCTAGTGCTCGTTCGACTTTTGGATCGGATTTGACACCCTACATAACTAGAATTATTCAGGCTGGTGCAGAAAGCTGTGCACTTCGCAATGGAAGTGTGGCTTAGCCAACCAACACAATTAATGGTAGGCCTACGCGTTAAAATAAAGGATGGTATACAAGTTAAACTGTCAACATTACCTAGCAGCCAGGTCCTCAGTTAGGAAAGCCTGACGGTAACGTTACCTTTAACGCAGTCGTGTTGGAGACATGCGTTTAAGACAGCTTTTGGATCAATTATGCAAGAAATGTACAAGAAAATACAATTTGACACGGTCGTTGTTATGCAAGCCACCATCTTTGATTCGCAAAGTATCCTGGGAATGCGGAAATGAACTATATGCATGCTGGGAGTGTTTAGTTCCTGTATAAAAAAAGTTAGCGATGGTAACGTACTTTTTCAAGTCTACTGCTAGGGGCCACTCAAGGCTCACAGAACATCAAAAGGAGT
Source organism: Oncorhynchus kisutch (assembly GCF_002021735.2). Taxonomy (NCBI): domain Eukaryota; kingdom Metazoa; phylum Chordata; class Actinopteri; order Salmoniformes; family Salmonidae; genus Oncorhynchus; species Oncorhynchus kisutch. Next base: position 20,978,930 of record NC_034199.2, read on the forward strand.
ACGAATGCAAGGATAACTCAAATATAACAACTTTGAGTCTCCAACATGATGCAGTCTGATTCGATACTGGCTGGTTGGTTAGTTCCACATGGATGTGTGGCTGATGGTGATGAGTCATTCTCCTGACTATGTTACTTGAAAAAAATGAAACCAAGGCAGAAAACAGATGGGCATGAATTGTTTCAACAAATTTGATTTATTTAAAACGATGAGAATGTACATCCATGTCAAAAGCAGAGGCAGACATACTAATGTACATGAAGGCACATGGACTGATGGGGAGTAGGTGGAGACAGGCAGGGGTGGGAGAGCCTGACTGTCTCAATAGTCTATCCTTCATCCACTCCTAGGGTCTAGGCAGGCATCCTCCATATTGCTTTTATATACAGTCTTCGATAAGCGTGGATGAAGGGCAAAATACAAAGATGAAAGGAACCCAATTTAAACTACTGAGGCACACCCACAGTTTGCGTTCCCCTCTGTCCCAGCCATCCTCCACATGAATGGCACGAGTTTATACAGGAAGTCGCAAATACATTTATCTGCAAAGCTCTGGCAAAGTAATGTATAGATCTGGCACGATTCGCAGTTCTAGAGTATCAGATCTAAATAATACATTTCTATCCGAAGGTTTTAGAATGTTGCACTCTTTACATGAGCCCCAGGTGTGAGCAAGGATCTGGTTTGACCAGGGGGCTCAGGGGAAGGGCCAGCTCCATGCAAAGGGGGTTGGTTGACCAATCAAATCACACACGCCATCAATAACAAACATTTACAAACAAGCAAACCTGGTACAAGGTGTCCAGCTTTTGAAAGTTTTGCCCAAATCCCAATAGAGTACCACAGTATGAGTCATAATAGCCATAAAACCTAGCGGTCAAACATGGAAATTGCTCCAATCATTTTTCCCCATAGGGGATTTTAGAAACATTAAGGGCTGTGTTTGGTCTAGGCTTACCCTGACATGACATTTTGATAACAGTGTAAATATCTCTAGGACAAGGTGACATATCAATATATTTGCTTGTATGTTTACCCCCAAAATTGAAACGCTAATTAGCTGCTAATGTGGCCAACATAAAGAGTTAAATGCCATGATCTGGAAGAGACTCGAGTCAAAGGTAAGGCTCTCTGGATTAACTAATGTTAACTAAATATAGTAATGAATAAATTTGATGAATTTCTTTAAATGGACAACTCTGAACGGTCTTGTGCAAGTTTGACATTTACACAACACCTCTTAGCAAAGGGTATCAGCTAGAGATGACAAGCAGGAGCTTGCAGGGATTTGTACTTTTGTGTGATGTCTGTTTTGACGCTAATTATTATTTTCAAATTTCAAAGTAAATCGAGCCTAAATACATTGAAAAAAAATCACATTGGACGAGAGGAATTTACATGGCTATCAAAATGTCACACTAGGGTAAGCCTACACGAAACACAACCCTTTAAGTGTTTCTAGAATCCCCTATGGGGAGAATTAAGGTGGGAAAACGATTGGAACAATTTCCCTGTTTGACAGCTAGGTTTTATGGGTAGTATGACACCTCCACTGTGGGGCTCTATCGACCCCTAGTCTGTATCCTAGCAAGGAAAATAAAAAAAGGATTGGTAGGAATTAGCAATAGCACCACCCTGCTCTCTTATAGTGTAGATGGGATTTGTTCCTTATAGCTGTCCAACATTAAGTGCTATGGGGTTGGGGCTAGGGGGCTATTTAGAATTGGACGTGTGTGTGCATGCACATCTGAAATTTAAAATAGCACCCCCAAATAAACCGATCACTATCTTCTCAAACGTGGATGGATTTCTGGTAGAAAAAAATCCTTCATAAAATCTTACTGTATAAACATCTCATGGAAACCAGTTTTGACCTATCCTGAAATGAGGCAAAGAGCATTTAGACAATGCAAGTTGCTTTTCTGTATATCTACAGAGTGAATAAGGCACCACTCCAAGTGGAGCCTGGCTGTCTGCATGCAGCCCTCTGCAACAAGACGGCACAGAAAAAGTACAGCAGTCGACATCCTGTCCAACAACTAACTACCAGCAGTCTCAGATTGGACAGATTCAGGCATCACATGGGTTAGAACTCATGAGGATGTCAGAAGTGTGAAATGACATCCATTGGAGATGGTAAATGAGAGCACACCAAAAAAAAAAAGTATAGAACATTAAACAAATTCAGTGCAACTTTCTAAATAGCATTTGATCGTCAGTTTACAGAGATTGCTTCCCAATTTACAGAAAATTAAATGTAATAATGTCCCCAAAAATATATTCCCCATTGCTGACGGTAAACATGGGGCACACTGTACAATTGGTGGTGATTTATGGTGCGGGGCGGCAGCGTAGCCTAGTGGTTAGAGTGTTGGACTAGTAACCGAAAGGTTGCAAGTTCAAATCCCCAAAGCAGTTAACCCACTGTTCTTAGGCCGTCATTAAAAATAAGAATTTGTTCTTAACTGACTTGCCTAGTTAAATAAAGGTATAAAATAAATGGTGTAGCCATCTGTCAAGCAAGTATCATGTATTCTGTAAGGACCTATATAATTTCAAACCTCCAAGGGTGAGTCAACACCCCCCTATGTAGGGTAGAGGGAGTGAAGGGTTTGGAACAGAGCCATTCAGGAAGTTCTGCTTCATCTCGGATGAGCAGGATTTTAAAGGCACTTGGGTCTGATCTAGCACAAGCCTCGGTCAGCATCTCTGGCTTAAACTTGCTACATCCATTTTTGGAATTATAAATACACACCCATTGATTCATGAATAATATAACCTCATGAACTTGGTTCAACAGTCGTACCCCCTCAGAACCCAAATAAGCTGGTTTTACTCCAATGTTAGTAAACAAACACTGTATAGCCTTGGTTAAATCTATCCTTTTGATATATTGGATGGTCAGTCCACTGTGAATTTGAGAGTGGTTACATTTCTTCAGGCCAATCTCTGCCTTTTATTATTATTATTTTTTACCAAAACAGAAGCAGGTTCAAAATAATGTTTCAATTAAGGGTTCTAGCTTCAAGGACTGTTCTGACATCTCTCATTTTAACTTTGACTGTCTAGGAAAGGTCATCCAAAAACAGACTCTGGACCAGCAGTTGGAGCCAACCTCTATCTGAACCAACCAGCAGACAAGAGAACACGGAACACCAAGCCGCGCTGTGAAAACAATGATTCATTTTCGGAACAAAAAGAGCAGGTGCAGGCACATATCAACTACCGTAGTATAAACTCTTCACAGAATAAAAAATACAAATTCTGACTTAACCTCTTGTACAAATTAAGGATTTATTTCAAATAAATTAATTCACCTTCATAGATCATTGTCATAGTAGTAATAATAGCATCAATATAGAAATATCCCTTCAGGTAAGCGAAGTCGAGGCCAAAGTCTGATTGGTTTACCACTAAAAGGACATCTTTCAGCCTGACTTGTCAAACGAAGTAGAATGATAAATATGGTTTCCTTCAGTCACCAAGATTATTAATTTAATAATGAATAGGAATAAACTGTCCCAGACACAGCTCTTAGGTAATGTAGGTTTTTGCCCTAGAATGACTAGGGTTGGGACCGGGACAGGTAGGCTGACCCTAGATCTGCGCCTACAGGTTACTTTTACCCAGAGCATTCTTCATCAAGAGATAGTCTGGCAGACCTGTCACTTTAAAGATACAGGAACCACATTTTGTTTTCTGCTTTGTTTGCCATCATTCCCTCAAAAGAAGAGCTGAGGAGAAAGGGACAAAGGCAGTTATCCACCACCATAAGATGACTAACACCTTACTTGGTCTATTACTTGCTGTTTTAGCAAGAACACAACAAAAAGCAACAGGTCCATGAGGCTAATACACTTCCTTCAGTCACCAGCAGGGGGCTCTGTGGCTCCAGTGACAGTGCAATTCCCCAGCTGACCAGACCAGAGATGGTTGAGAGCACATGGAGCAGTGAGCACCTACTTTGCACCAGTGTTTGGGTGACATCAGCCCCTCAGGTCAGTCTCTCCGAGTCACAAGCCCTCTGTGTAACACACAGTTACCTCAACTGTCAGAGCTGGGAACGGAATTCTGCAGGACACACCCAATTCCTTCTGATACTTTAAAATGTATCTTTTTTTTTACAGTAGTATTCACATTTACGCAAAAAGATAGAGAAGGAGAGCAAGAGTGAGAGCAAGTGAGAGAGAGCAAGTGAGCGACAGATTGAATGAGAGTGTCCTCAGACAGAAGCCCTGAGAGAAGTGGCTCTGAGGATGTCACTGCTGGTTGCCAGAGGGCCCCTGGTCAGCAAGTGTTAGGTGCGTCTGCGAGCACCCCGGGGCCGGGGGCCTGGATTGTGGCCCCCCGCCTTATGTCAGCCTGGTAGCTTTTTTATGTGGATCTACAAAGAGACACAGGAACACAGACATGTCACACACCTGGGTACATAGAACAATAGATACATTTGATAAAAGATTAAAAGACAGATGACGCTGTGTGATTGGCTGACCTCGCTGAGGATGGCCCAGACAGCAGAGTCTTTGATGACAGAGAGACGCAGCGCCACCACCGGGTTGAAGGAGGCGTCTACAGCCCCCTCTGCCACACCCTTCTCAAACTGACCTAGAGAGAGAGAGAGAGAGAGAGAGAGAATAAGAGCTGGGATTGAGTTAGTACATTGTTGATCAGTCTGTGGCAGGAAAAATGCGAGTGGGTAATGTGATCAGGGTGCGTTCTGAGTAGAGAAAGATAACAGGACAGGAGGGTTGGTGCAGGTCCACTCACCGATTTTGTAGTAGCGGTCTTCAGTTCGCTTGTACTTCTCTTTGGTCTTTGGTCGAGTTTCCTTCAGACAGACATTTTGGGATTATTTGTGTAAGGTTCTGCATACACTAAGTAGAGAGCCTTGTTAACGCTAACATACAGAAAACTACACACTGTGCTCATCTCCCGCCTCCTGCACTGATATCGATTGGAGCAGGCAATGCTCATGATCGTGTCAATAACCAAATCAATACACATTGAGTGATCGGTCAATAAACCAAATCAGACAAGTGCCCTGCCTCTGTTTACACATCATTGCACACTGTCATCTGAATGTTGTCTGAATGTTGTCGACTTACCAAGAAGGGCAGTATCTCTACGGTGGTGTTCTCTATCCTGTCCCCAGGGTGTTCCTGGTTCCCACTGCGGAACAGGAACCTGCCAATCACACAACACTTATTAATGCATATTCACGTCCCATGGCACACTCATGAATACGCACACCCACACCTTCCTTACACGCAACACTGTCCTGTCACACAATGTGCTGTGCTTTTAGAACGACATCTGACAAGTCTAAACTAAGCCTGAGGCAGCAATGGCACACGAGCACATTCACCCACCCCTCCACTTAAGCTGTTAATGAATCTTGTCACACATCACATGGCTAACAGGTGCAAATCAAGCCCAGACCCCAACACTGGAGAGAGGTCACCGACTGCTATGAACAGAAACACTACACATGAAACAGTGATGAGTTGGTCCCTCTGAAGCTCCCTGACTTCTATCCCCTCACCTAGCCCCTTCTTCCACATCCCCTCACCTAGCCCCTTCTTCCACATCCCCTCACCTAGCCCCTTCTTCCACATCCCCTCACCTAGCCCCTTCTTCCACATCCCCTCACCTAGCCCCTTCTTCCACATCCCCTCACCTAGCCCCTTCTTCCACATCCCCTCACCTAGCCCCTTCTTCCACATCCCCTCACCTAGCCCCTTCTTCCACATCCCCTCACCTAGCCCCTTCTTCCACATCCCCTCACCTAGCCCTTCCTTTCTCCCCCCCAAACCATTCCGCTCTTTCTTTCCGTGAATCTCTCTCCCTCTCCTAGGAGGCAGTCCTGGGAATTCTTATTTTAGAACACTCATTAGCACACTGAGCCCCAGAGAGACAGGCACGCTAAAGCTTGTGGAAGAGTGTGTGACACGACCTCCCTTTTCCCTCGTGTGTGCACACAAACTCCCTACTTACCTCTCTATGCTGACGGGCCTGTCGAACTTGAAGAGGACGTAGTCTCCAGCAGTAGGGTTGATGGCCCAGAAGAAGTCTTCTCCTAGGTAGGTCTTGTCCAGCGTGTGGCCCTGGTACACCTACACAGCACAACATTAGCTAAATGCACTCAAAACCTTTCAGTAAACTTCTCCAATAATTATACAAAGCAAACTTTTAAAACGCATTTCAACACACTCAATACCGGGCATACTACCTTATTGAAATAAAAAGCCAATTATGAAAACATGCGTAAAAAAAACAATATACATCTTTCAACTCATAAGGCCAAGGTAGAAAGTTGTCTTAAAGGTGATGTACCTTGAGAGACGTGGACACCTCAGCAGGCGGGTTCACGTGGATTTTATGGAGCAAGGGTTTCAGGAAGTCCTTATCCTTGGAGAAAGAGGGGGGGGGGGGGGGGTTGGGAGAAAGAGTCAGCATGGCCTAGTATAATAGCCGATGAGTTGGTCGGTTTAGGACATATTAAGGTAGTGATTGGGGGTATTTAGGAAATATGGTACAGGAAATTTGATCAAAGGCTGATGCAGGGTGAGTGATCTAGAGGGAGGGTGAGAGGTTTATGACCCACAGTAAGTTTCTGGATCTTTCCAGCCAGAGAGGAGTGTAGCCCCACATGTTGAAAGAGAGAAGGCCTGAACCGCACACGCAGACTCGACTTCTGCCGCTCACAGTGCTTCTGTAGGGAGAAAGGGTAGATGGAGAGAGTCAAGAGAGTTGATGAAGATACCACACACACACAAACAACCAAACAGGGTGTGTACGTACTGCGTCTTTCTCCGGGTTACACACTTTGACCCAGAGGATGTGGTCCAGTAGCCAATCAATCGGCTTCTCCTTATAGAACATGAAGATAAACTCTACGATCAAATTGAGATCTGGAGCCTGGAACATCTTACCTGAGAGAAGGAGAGAGGTAGATGGGGAGGGAGAGAGAAAGAGGAGAGAGTGAAACAAGGAGAGGGGGGTATGGGGAATGAGGATCAAGGGAAAGGAAGGTGAAAAAGAGGGGAGGGAGAGAGAAGGAAAACCAGTGGGCTGGCTATTCAAACCATGCTCTGTTTTTTTTATACTCCAAAAGTCTCCTGATGTTTGTTGACTTTCATTTTATCTGACAGTCATTGTTCGTTAAGGGTCAAGGATTCCTCGTTAAGCCCCAGTGACCATTAGTTAAGGACCATTAATTGCTGATTAATAGCTTGTTAGAGGGTTGGTAAATGCCCAGAGCTTGTGTGTGCGCGCGTGCGTGTTACCGATGAAGCCGAGCTGGGAGAACTCGAGGATCATCCAGTCCTCGGAGGAGAGCTGCAAGGCAAAGTTCTTCATGGTGGCAAAGTAGTTGGGCTTGGCCACAATGTCATCCTCCAACTAGAAGGAGAGAGAGAAGGGGGGGGGGGGGCGGACTGGTGAGCAGGGGTTTGGCCATCACATCTCGTCATCTACTAATCACAAACACGGAACACCACACAAGTCTCTCACTAAGCTACTTTCTATAGGCACTGTATGATGTCTACGGCCTACAATAGACTGAACTACACTGTCAATGACAGCATTCAGTACCTCTGCCCACTCCGCCAGAGTGGAGAACACAGGATGGAAGATGAAAACAACCAAAACAGAAGGACAGAAAGACAGAAGGGGTTAGAGGATGCGATCCAATGTGTTAATTCATTATACACTGAGTGTACAAAACATTAGGAACACCTTTCCATGACAGACTGACCAGGTGAATACTATGATCCCTTATTGATGTCACTTGTTAAATCCACTTCAAATCAGTGTAGATGAAGGGGAGGAGACGAGTTAAAGAACGATTTTTAACCCTTGAGACATGGATGGTCTGTGTGCCATTCCGAGGGTGAATGGGCAAGACAAAATATTTAAGTGCCTTTCCAATGGGGTATGGTAGTAGGTGCCAGGCGCACCAGTTTGAGTGTATCAAGAACTGCAACGCTGCTGGCTTTTTCCCACTCAACAGTTTCCCGTGTGTATCAAGAATGGTCCACCTCCCAAAGGACATCCAGCCAACTTGACGCAAATGTGGGCAGCATTGGAGTCAACCTGGGCCAGCATACCTGTGGAACGCTTCGACAGCTTGTAGAGTCCATGCCCCGACGAATTGAGGCTGTTCTGAGGGCAAAATATTAGAAAGATACTGTTCATGTTTTGTACACTCAGTGTATGTATGTACAGTGCCTTGCGAAAGTATTCGGCCCCCTTGAACTTTGCGACCTTTTGCCACATTTCAGGCTTCAAACATAAAGATATAAAACTGTATTTTTTTGTGAAGAATCAACAACAAGTGGGACACAATCATGAAGTGGAACGACATTTATTGGATATTTCAAACTTTTTTAACAAATCAAAAACTGAAAAATTGGGCGTGCAAAATTATTCAGCCCCTTTACTTTCAGTGCAGCAAACTCTCTCCAGAAGTTCAGTGAAGATCTCTGAATGATCCAATGTTGATCTAAATGACTAATGATGATAAATACAATCCACCTGTGTGTAATCAAGTCTCCGTATAAATGCACCTGCACTGTGATAGTCTCAGAGGTCCGTTAAAAGCGCAGAGAGCATCATGAAGAACAAGGAACACACCAGGCAGGTCCGAGATACTGTTGTGAAGAAGTTTAAAGCCGGATTTGGATACAAAAAGATTTCCCAAGGAGCACTGTGCAAGCGATAATATTGAAATGGAAGGAGTATCAGACCACTGCAAATCTACCAAGACCTGGCCGTCCCTCTAAACTTTCAGCTCATACAAGGAGAAGACTGATCAGAGATGCAGCCAAGAGGCCCATGATCACTCTGGATGAACTGCAGAGATCTACAGCTGAGGTGGGAGACTCTGTCCATAGGACAACAATCAGTCGTATATTGCACAAATCTGGCCTTTATGGAAGAGTGGCAAGAAGAAAGCCATTTCTTAAAGATATCCATAAAAAGTGTCATTTAAAGTTTGCCACAAGCCACCTGGGAGACACACTAAACATGTGGAAGAAGGTGCTCTGGTCAGATGAAACCAAAATTGAACTTTTTGGCAACAATGCAAAATGTTATGTTTGGCGTAAAAGCAACACAGCTCATCACCCTGAACACACCATCCCCACTGTCAAACATGGTGGTGGCAGCATCATAGTTTGGGCCTGCTTTTCTTCAGCAGGGACAGGGAAGATGGTTAAAATTGATGGGAAGATGGATGGAGCCAAATACAGGACCATTCTGGAAGAAAACCTGATGGAGTCTGCAAAAGACCTGAGACTGGGACGGAGATTTGTCTTCCAACAAGACAATGATCCAAAACATAAAGCAAAATCTACAATGGAATGGTTCAAAAATAAACATATCCAGGTGTTAGAATGGCCAAGTCAAAGTCCAGACCTGAATCCAATCGAGAATCTGTGGAAAGAACTGAAAACTGCTGTTCACAAATGCTCTCCATCCAACCTCACTGAGCTCGAGCTGTTTTGCAAGGAGGAATGGGAAAAAATGTCAGTCTCTCGATGTGCAAAACTGATAGAGACATACCCCAAGCGACTTACAGCTGTAATCGCAGCAAAAGGTGGCGCTACAAAGTATTACCTTAAGGGGGCTGAATAATTTTGCACGCCCAATTTTTCAGTTTTTGATTTGTTAAAAAAGTTTGAAATATCCAATAAATGTCATTCCACTTCATGATTGTGTCCCACTTGTTGTTGATTCTTCACAAAAAAATTGTTTTATATCTTTATGTTTGAAGCCTGAAATGTGGCAAAAGGTCGCAAAGTTCAAGGGGGCCGAATACTTTCGCAAGGCACTGTATGTCATCAAAGGGAGTAGCAGGTGGTATGATAGAAGATGTACAACAACCTGTACAGTATGTCTGATCTTTATATTCACTCAGAGGAGAAAAGGGCTGCCCAACTCTCAGACACAGTATGTTCATCTTATACCAACACAGACTAGCAAATGGCCTCGTGTAATGTAAAGAACACATCCAAATTGGGCACACCTTGTTCCAAACTACCGGCTTACCAGTGTTTCCGTGGTAACAAACCCTATGATGCTGTAGTATGTTGGTACAAGGTGTACTACAGCTCTGCCCCAGACAAATACCGCTCCTGCCGGGCACATTCCAACAGGTTGCCATGGGAACGCAGGTTTAGTAGGGGCAGAATGTGTGTCTGTTCCAAGGATGTACACACCTGGACATAGTAGACTCCTTTGCTCACAGCATACATCATGAGGAAGGAATAGTCCAGATTCTGCTTGGTCCGCCATCTACAACACAAACACACAATGATGAATCTTTTCCTCATACCCGGTTACTAAATAACTGGTGGCTGGAGGGAGAAGGTGTGCACATCACTGCCCGACGAACGGTGTTGGGACCAGCATAAGTGCATACAAACACACACGTGGGCGAGCACCCACCCACACACGCTAATGAGTTGCATTGTTCTTCATTCCACCTCAGCAGCAGGGATTCCAGTGAGCTTCTCATAAATATTCAATGAGCCAGCAAAAATATAATCAAGAGCTAACAAAGGGCAGCACACAACAAGCACACATCAGACCAATTTCAAACATGGTTTACCCTCAAACATCAGCTCTCCATCAACCCCCACACATGCGAGAGGGAGCCGCGCGGCAGAGAGAGCGACAAGAGAGATGAGACAAGAGGTTTCCACAGCACAGTCAATGTAAGAGGGTGGGGGGAAGGGAAGGAGATAAGAGGGGTGCAGTTGACCTTGAGCTCACTTTGAGAGATGCCTGTGGAATACTGAGCACCTGGCCCACCCCTTACAGCTCCTCCCACTCTCCTCTCTCCTTCTCACCGTATTGTCAATGGTAATGCCCACCGGATGTGACACATCAACGACAAATACCCAGAACAAATCAATTTTGGGGTGTGAGCAGTGGAGAAGGGCTGGAGAGGTCCAGGCGTGACGGTGTGTGGCTGTTATTTGACCGTTTGCCAACGTTTGTCACCAATTGAAGATTAACTTCCTTGGATTCTTTACAGAATCAAATGTTGATGTTTTACTTTGTGTGTTTTCTTACCTGACCCGCTCTCTGGAGTCTCCAAAAGTCTCCTTGAGTTCTTTGAGATCTGGGTAGTAGCTGGCAGGAGGAGAGATCAGCTCCAACAGACCTGAACTGAACTCTGTAGAAAACCTGGGATAGACACATGCACACGTTGTCATCCTACTTCTGTTCTCGCTAAACCGCCAGGGGGTTTATCAGACAGGAAACATCACAAAGACAGGAAGCTTAAGGACAGGAAGTGATGTCACTCACTCTTTCTCCAGTCCAGTAACCACGCTATGGACGTATTCCGTGTCCATCTACAAAGACCGAATATAATATTATTTGCATATCACAGTGTGTGTTATATACACATATATACACACACAGTTGAAGTCAAAAGTTAAACTGAGTTTAAATGTATGTTATCACAATTCCTGACATTTAAATCGTAGTAAAAGTTCCCTGTCTTAGGTCAGTTAGGATCACCACTATTTTAAGAATGTGAAATGTCAGAATAATAGAAGAGAGAATGATTAATTTGAGATTTCTTTAATCACATTCCCAATGGGTCAGAAGTTATAACATACTAATTGAGTGTATTTGATAGCATTGCCTTTAAAATTGTTTAACTTGGGTCAAATGTTGCAGGTAGCCTTCCACAATAAGTTGGGTGAAATTTGTCCCATTCCTCCTGACAGAGCTGGTGTAACCGAGTCAGATTTGTAGGCCTCTTTTCTCACACACGCTTTTTCAGTTCTGCCCACACATTTCTATAGGATTGAGGTCAGGGCTTTGTGATGGCCACTCCAATACCTTGACTTTGTTGTCCTTAAGCCATTTTGCCACAACTTTGGAAGTATGCTTGGGGTCATTGTCCATTTGGAAGACCCATTTGCAACCAAGCTTTAACAAGACTGATGTCTTGAGATGTTGCTTCAATATATTCACATAATTTTCCATCCTCTTGATGCCATCTATTTTGTGAAGTGCACCAGTCCCTCCTGCAGCAAAGCACCCCCACAACATGATGCTGCCACCCCTGTGCTTCGTGGTTGGGATGGTATTCTTTGGCTTGCAAGCCTCCCTCTTTTTTCCTCCAAACATAACAATGGTCATTATGGCCAAAACATTCTATTTTTGTTTCATCAGACCAGTGGACACCTCTCCAAAAAGTATGATCTTTGTCCCCATGTGTAGTTTTAAACTGTAGTCTGGCTTTTTTAATGGCGGTTTTGGAGCAGTGGCTTATTCCTTGCTGAGCTGCCTTTCAGGTTATGTCGATATAGGACTCGCTTTACTGTGGATATTTATACTTTTGAACCAGTTTCCTCCAGCATCTTCACAAGGTCCTTTGATGCTGTTCTGGGATTGAGTTGCACTTTTTGCATCAAAGTACATTCATCTCTGGGAGACAGAACGTGTCTCCTTCCTGAGCGGTATGACGGCTGCGTGGTCCCATGGTGTTTATACTTATGTACTATTGTTTGTACAGATGAAAGTGGTACCTTAAGACATTTGGAAATTGCTCCCAAGGATGAACCAGACTTGTGGAGGTCTACAATTTATTTTCTGGAGGTCTGGGCTGATTTATTTAGATTTTACCATGATGTCAAGCAAAGAGGCACTGATATACATCCACAAGTATACCTCCAATTGACTCAAATTCTGTGAATTAGCCTACCAGAATCTTCTAAAGCCATGACATCATTTTCAGGAATTTTCCAAGCTGTATAAAGGCAGTCAACTTAGTGTATATATACAGTGAATTATAAGTGATATAATCTGTCTAAACAATTGTGTCATGGACTAATAATAACACACACACACACACACACACACACACACACACACACACACACACACACACACACCTCAAAAAAATAAAAGGGAACACTTAAACAACAATGTAACTCCAAGTCAATCACACTTCTGTTAAATCAAACTGTCCACTTAGGAAGCAACACTGATTGACAATACATTTCACATGCTGTTGTGCAAATGGAATAGACAACAGGTGGAAATTATAGGCATTTAGCAAGACACCCCCAATAAAGGAGTGGTTCTGCAGGTGGGGACCACACACCACTTCTCAGTTCCTATGCTTCCTGGCTGATGTTTTGGTCACTTTTGAATGCTGGCGGTGCTTTCACTCTAGTGGTAGCATGAGACGGAGTCTACAACCCACACAAGTGGCTCGGGTACTGCAGCTCATCCAGGATGGCACATCAATGCGAGCTGTGGCAAGAAGGTTTGCTGTGTCTGTCAGCGTAGTGTCCAGAGCATGGAGGCGCTACCAGGAGACAGGCCAGTAAATCAGGAGACGTGGAGGGCAACAACCCAGCAGCAGGACCGCTACCTCCGCCTTTGTGCAAGGAGGAGCACTGCCAGAGCCCTGCAAAATGACCTCCAGCAGGCCACAAATGTGCATGTGTCTGCTCAAACAGTCAGAAACAGACTCCATGAGGGTGGTATGAGGGCCCGATGTCCACAGGTGGGGGTTATGCTTACAGCCCAACACCGTGCAGGATGTTTGGCATTTGCCAGAGAACACCAAGATTGGTAAATTCGCCACTGGCGCCCTGTGCTCTTCACAGATGAAAGCAGGTTCACACTGAGCATGTGACAGACGTGACAGAGTATGGAGACGCCGTGGAGAACGTTCTGCTGCCTGGGTTTACCTCTGGGGTGCTCGCCAGAGGTAGCCTGACTGCCATTAGGTACCGAGATGAGATCCTCAGACCCCTTGTGAGACCATATGCTGGTGCAGTTGGCCCTGGGTTCCTCCTAATGCAAGACCTCATGTGGCTGGAGTGTGTCAGCAGTTCCTGCAAGAGGAAGGCATTGATGCTATGGACTGGCCCGCCCGTTCTCCAGACCTGAATCCAATTGAGCACATCTGGAACATCATGTCTCGCTCCATCCACCAACGCCACGTTGTACCACAGACTGTCCAGGAGTTGGCGGATGCTTTAGTCCAGGTCTGGGAGGAGACCATCCGCCACCTCATCAGGAGCATGCCCAGGCGTTGTAGGGAGGTCATACAGACACGTGGAGGCCACACACACACTACTGAGCCTCATTTTGACTTGTTTTAAGGACATTACATCAAAGTTGGATCAGCCTGTAGTGTGGTTTTCCACTTTAATTTTGAGTGTGATTCCAAATCCAGACCTCCATGGATTGATACATTTGATTTCCATTGATCATTTTTGTGTGATTTTGTTGTCAACACATTCAACTATGTAAAGAAAAAAGTATTTAATAAGAATTTCATTCAGATCTAGGATGTGTTATTTTAGTGTTCCCTTTATTTTTTTGAGCAGTAATATATATATAGTGAGTTGCGAGTGTGAGAATGCGTTTCCCCACACCTCTCCAACGAAGACGATGATGACACAGTCGAGTTTCTCCTCAGGTGATAGCTTGTCGATGAGCGAGTGCAGAGTCTCGGCCAGGTACGACTTCACTTTCCGCTTTACGGTAGGAATACCCATCACCATGGAGACTAGGCAGAGATGAGAGGCCCAGGGTAAGAACAGGGTCAGACCATAGAGGAAGAAACACAGGCAGAGAACAGGACGTGTTAAATGTGGTAACGCCTAAGTCACATTGTATTACAAGAAAACAATAATTTTCAGTTCATGGAGGGCAGAAGTTCAACTAAGGAAATAGAGAGGGCAAGGGAGATTTTATTTATTTATTTTATTTAACCTTTATTTAACCAGGTAGGCAAGTTGAGAACAAGTTCTCATTTACAATTGCGACCTGGCCAAGATAAAGCAAAGCAGTTCGACAGATACAATGACACAGAGTTACACATGGAGTAAAACAAACATACAGTCAATAATACACAGTTTAAACAAGTCTATATACAATGTGAGCAAATGAGATGGGTGAGACAGCAGATTGTTATTCTCCTGGCTATCAGTCCTATTGTTATTCTCCTGGCTATCAGTCCTATTGTATGTGTCCTAAATGGGGAAGAGACGGTTCTGTACCTTAGACGGGGAGATTCACTGAAAACCATACTGGAATGGAAGACTGTATTACAGACATATTACTCCATTTGTATCACACAGACACAATAGGCCCAGGGATCCCTTCGCTGGGAAACAGGGGTGTGTGTGTGTGTGTGTGTGTGTGTTGTACTCGATAGCACTCCGCTCTTCATTCTCACTGAGGACCACATAAAATGTACTCCCTCCCTCGCTCCCACTCCCTCTTTCTTATTTTAGACTGGAGAGCGTGGGATGTTCGCCTTCCAAATTTTCAAATTGTGGGTCAGAAAAAAAGGAAAACATTCTTTCTCCCCAAAACAAAACACTACCCATTTGCACCAGGAGTGAGAATGAGAACCGGGAGTAACAAAGAGTGACTGTAGCACTATGGTACAAAGCCTCACGTGCCTACAGTGTGTGGGTGTTTCATCTCTACTATGGGGCTAATATGGAAAGCAGCTCTAGGACAAACACAGGAAAATAAGGGGGAACGGTTGGGGAAGACAATACACAGAGAGACGGAGATGAAAGAGTGGTGGACTGATCTGTGCAGCGAATCAATCCACATTTTGCTTTGTCGCTCCACACAGCAGAGAACAGCACAGACACAAACTGGACCAGGAAAGTAGGTTGAGTATGAAAGGAGAGAGAGTGGGAGGGAGAGGAAAAGAGACCAAGAAAAGAACGCGAGGCAGAGAGAGAGAGAAAAGGAGGGAGAACGAGAGAAGATGGTGAACAAGTGTAAAGGGAAGCTAAAGGGACAATGAGGGAGGGGGGAACAAACCATCCCTCCAGTTCTTTCTTTACTTCTCATGCCATCACTCAACAACACCCCCCCCCCCCGTTATCTCTCAGAACAGAACCCTGATCATCACATCCATCTGGGCCTCCTCTGACAGAAGTAAATGGTGATTGGTGAGCTGACGTCTGCACTGAGACAGAATATGGGGGGGGGGGGGGGGGGTCCAGTGTGTCTATGGGTGTATAGTAAGGCCTGGTAGACATAGAGGAGTGATGCGTTTGAGTTTAGATCCTAGACAAGGGGTCATCAACTAGATGGCAACCTTCAGCCCGTGGGACAATTTTTTTTCGTAAGCGGATGGTCAGGGGGCCTGAAAAATTACATTTTCGGAGCTAAGAAAACTTCGGTGACAAAATAAAACCACCCGCGGGCCGCTACATGGCAATCACTCATTCCCACACAATTATACAAAACAAGACAAATTTACCTAAATAACACCTGAACACATATGAATAGATGTTCCCTATGAGTCATGCCTAAAAGACAGGCTGGAGAGAATCACTCCTACTCCCATTTTCAGATCTTCGTCATTTAATTCCTCTCTCCATTTCACTCTCTGCATTCTGATGTCCCAATTTGCACTGCTATAAATAACCTTAATGTCCCACACCCTCACAAAGAGAGAAATTGAGGAAGAAAACAGAAAGTGAATGAGGGAGGATAGAAAATTAAATAGACTTACTGAGAGGAGGGAGATTGAGAGAGGAGGGCAGGTAGGGCGCTCTTGACCCTAAACCAAGTTATTGTTCACTTGTTAGATACTAACTGAATTGTTAGATACTACTGCACTGTCGGAGCTAGGAAGACAAGCATTTCACTACACCCGCAACATCTGCTAAATACGTGCATGTGACCAATGAAACTTGATTTGTCAGGAGAGCAGCAGCAGAGTAACAAGTTTCCATACAGTATGACATGGCATGTTGTGTTAGTTTATCCTTTAAAATGGCTAACTGATCATTAGAAAACCCTTTTGCAATTATGTTAGCACAGCTGAAAACTGTTGTTCCTAATAAAGAAGCAATAAAACTGGCCTTCTTGAGACTATTTGAGTATCTGGAGCATCAGCATTTGCGGGTTTGATTACAGGCTCAAAATGAACAGAAACAAATAAAATTATTCTCAAACTCCTCGTCAGTCTATTCTTGTTCGGAGAAATAAAGGCTATTCCATGTGAGAATTTGCTAAGAAACTGAAGATCTTGTACAACGCTGTGTACTACTCCCTTCACAGAACTATTCTGGCTCTAGCCAGAATAGAAAGAGGAGTGGGAGGCCCCGGTGCACAACCGAGCAAGAGGACAAGTACATTAGTGTGTCTAGTTTGAAAAACAGACGCCTCACAAGTCCTCAACTGGCAGCTTCTTTAAATAGTACCCACAAAAAAACACCAGTCTCAACGTCAACAGTGAAGAGACGACTCCGGGATGCTGGCCTTCTAGGCAGAGTTCTTCTGGCCAGTGTTTGTTCTTTTGCCCATCTTAATTTTTTATTGGCCAGTCTGAGATATGGCTTTTTCTTTGCAACTCTGCCAGAAGGCCAGCATCCAAGAGTCGCCTATTCACTGTTGACGTCGAGACTGGTGTTTTGCGTGAAGTATTCAATGAAACTGCCAGTTGAGGACTTGAGGCGAAGAAAATTGTATTTGTCCAAATCGAGCTAAGTACATATTATTGCAAGAAACGCTCAAATAAGCTAAGAGAAACGACAGTCCAATACTTTAAGACATGGTCATTTGATCAGGAACATTTCAAAAACTTTTAAAGTTCATGTGCAGTCTCAAAAAAAAAAAGTGCCATGATGAAACCGGCTCTCATGAGGACCGCCACAGGAAACGAAGACACATCAACATCAACTGTTCAGAGGAGACTGCGTGAATCAGGCCTTCATGGTCGAATTGCTGCAAAGAAACCACTACTAAAGGACACAAATAATAAGAAGAGACTTGCTTGGGACAAGAAACACGAGCAATGGACATTAGACCAGTGGAAATCTGTCCTCTCTGATGAGTCCACATTTTTTATTTTTGGTTCCAATCGCCTGGTCTTTGGTTCCCACCGTGAAGCATGGAGGTGGTGGTGTGATGGTGCTTTTCTGGTGACACTGATTTATTTTGAATTCAAGGCACTCTTAACCAGCATGGCAACCAGAGCATTCTGCAGCGATTGTCCTACTAAGCAGATGGGATGGCTTATCATTTGTTTTTCAACAGGACAATAACCCAACACACCTCCAGGCTGTGTAAGGGCTATTTGACCAAGAAGGAGAGTGATGGAGTGCTGGCATCAGATGACCTGGCTTCCACAATCACACCGACCTCAACACAATTGAGATGGCTTGGTATGAGTTGGAACGCAGAGTGAAGGAAAAGTAGCCAACATGTGTCCAGCATATGTGGGAACTCCTTCAAGACTGTTGGAAAAGCATTCCAGGTGACTACCCCATGAAGCTGGTTGAGAGAATGCAAAACTGTCATCAAGGCAAAGGGTGGCTACTTTGAAAAATCTAAAATATATTTTTGATTTGTTTAACACTTTTTTGGTTACTACATGATTCCATATGTGTTATTTCATAGTTTTGATGTCTTCACTATTATTCAACAATGTAGAAAAATAGTAAAAATAAAGAAAAACTCTTGAATGAGTAGGTGTGTCCAAACTTTTGACTGGTACTGTATGTGAGCGAGCAAATGTATGTGTGTGTATGTCTCACCTCCAGTGCGGCCCATGCCCACCTGGACAGCGGGGTGCAGACTGCCCTCATTGTTGAGCAGGTGAGGCATATGGTGGTAGATGTTCGGCACCTGAAGGGGCTTCCTACTGGCCAGCTCCTTCAGCAACTTCTGTGTCTCATCTGCCATAACAATACAAGAAGGAATCAGAGTTGGTAGAATGGTTGAGAATCATAAAGTTACAACTGGTAGAACAGTTGGTGGTGGTGGTGGGGGGAGTTAGAGCTTCATGTTCATTTTACTTCTAGTCCAGCATTACTAAAGGGCTGGGTAGGATGGAGATGGACCACAGCCAGAGTGAGGGGAAAGACACTATTATATAAGAGGAGAACTGAATGATCCAGTCTACTCAACCTGAGTTCCCAATCAAGAAAAGGGGGGATTCAGCTTGCATGTTTCTTGATGTGGGAGTATATTGTGATCAGTGACCTGAAACTAGTGAATGGAGATCCATCCTGTGTGTATTGTGTGCTTGTATTACTATCTTTGTGGGAATCGGAAATCCCCAAGTCCCCACAAGGATACTAAAACAAGGAAAATTCCCGTCCCCACGAGGACAAAGGCTATTTTAAGCTTAGGGGTTAGGTTTAGGGTTAGGGAAAATAGGATTCCTAATGGAAATCAATTTTAGATCCCCCACAACGATAGTAAAATATATTGGGTGTGTGTGTGTGTACCTGAGAAGTTGATGAGAGCGTCCTTGCTGCCGTTGGTCTCAGCGATGGCCCGTCTGAACTGCTCCAGGATGTTGTTGAGCTCTGAGGAGCGCTGCAGGGTCCGGTGCTCGGCCACACGGAGGCGCTCTTTCAGGGCATGGAACTCCCTCTGGTACGCTACCAACTTCTCTATAGGGACAGAGAGAGGGGGAGATAGAGGGGGGAAGGATTAGTTCTCCTGCTCTTTATTCCAACATTAATCTCACTGTGTCCCAGCGTAGTCTAATAGTCATGCAACAACTTCGAATACAAAATAGAGCATTAAGTGTTGTAAGAATCTTTACAAACTGTGGGGGCAGTATACATCCCCCTTAGTGCTGTGGTAGTAGACAGTGGTGTCATATCTAGGAAATACTGAGTGTTATGAGAAACCCTGTTCCTGGTATTGTTATCTGGACTGGTGCGAGGGAGGAATGAGAAGATTGCGGAGAGGTTGTGGTCAGAAAGGAGGAAATTGAGGGGGGGGGTAATTTTACTGGAATTAACCTCTGCTGTTTGAGGTTAGTGATGCAGAGAAACCAGCCTGTTACACACCGTCTTTGTTTGCGTGCATACACAAGTGTGCATTTATATACAGTTTGTTATTAAGGCACACAAAAGTTCACATGTTCAAGAAAGCATTTCTGCCACAAAACTCATTTTGATTTGTTTAAAATGCTTATGTTCAAAACGTCTCCTGTGAAGTCGTGACTTGCGACATACGCCTAGTTTCCTGAAACAGGTCACATATGTATGAGTGTGAAAGTGCAAAAGAGGAAGTTTGCACCTCAACCTTCCTAAACCCTAGGCAACACGCGAGGAGGATTAGCTCCTCTAAGACAACGCTCTTACAGAATTCATTCAAGAAGCTAGATCACACAGGGCAATGTGGAAATGGGAATGTCAATGTACAGTAGTTATTTGTGTGTGCCTACGCAAGTGCGTTCGTGTTCTCTTCTACCTCACTCTCCTTTTCACTCTTCCTAATACTTCATCTAGCTCTCTTTATCCCCCTCTCCCTAAGGTTGTTGAAACAGAAAAAAACTTGATGTTAAGCATAAAGTAATACGTGGTTAGCTTGTCCCTAGTGGCTGGTATTAAAGACATCTAGATTCATGACATTGCCGTTTGATGTGTCTCAAACCCAAATTCACTCCCCAACCCTCGTTCTCCCTCCTTCCCCTCCCTGGCTTGCCCAGTTGTCCCCCTTTAACCCCAGAGAGGAAGCATGTGCAGGGGAACACCCAGGATCAACACTAAGTGGCATCACTAAGGAGGAAATGCTGAAGAAACTGACGGTTCTGAGACGGAGCATACAATGAGAGAACACACCACTCTAACAGACAGTATCAAGTCACTCAGTCTCCTGGAGTTATTCAGTCTCTGATAGGATCAACAACACACCCCTACACCTCTGCTGACCGTGAAGAAACCTCCAAATAAAACAGGCTTTATGATGTGCAGTCAAAATCACTACCACACATAGGCTACTAGCAACATGAACCACAAACTCCCAAAATGCCGTTGATGACATTGTCCGCACCTACATCCTACTGTGACACTGACCTCGTGTGTGTGTGTGTGTGTGACCTCCATACCCCTCACTGATACATGCTGCTGACGGTGTGTTCATGGGTGCTGATGAGGTACTTGTGCAGTTTTAGTGTGTGTGACAGTATTTATGTGGGTGGCTGAGTTAACTTGACGCTGAAATGTTCACTACCCCTCTCTCGAAGTGTCCTTCATCTTGAGAACCAGGCATCTCACCAAAGTTCTCAACAGGTCAATTGATTTTCTCAAACCATTTCACAGCAACACCCTGTATATGGATAGGAGTTCCCATACAACATGTTGAGAAATAAAAAAAATCAATCAAGACATCCATTAGTGCTTTGTTTGGTGGCTCATGCCCATTATAGAGTAAAAATGGAGAATGTGTGAAGGGGAAAGCAGTTGACGTGGCGTGCATCTGAGTGACTGTCTCCCAGTTGGAGGTGCACCTACAACCTCCTTGCCATGCCACAATGCCAATGTCAAGCTAGCTGTGATCTTTCTGCCTGGAGCACGGCAACACGTTTCTAAGCTACTTTCTTAAAGTAGGTCAGCCGTTCCAAGAGGGAGAGACAGAAATCTAGAGAGAGAGAATGCTGAACACAGAACAGAGAAGAGCAGTCAAATCATAGTCTCAAAGCCACTTATTCCCAGGTTAATACAATGGAATGTCTCCATCTCATCTGATGTTGAGGTGAAAGCTAAATCAACTGACCGACAGCACGAGTCAATCCCTCTGAGGTTAAAACACACAGCATGAACAGGTTGCCATTGCAGAAGACGCAGGTCACACACACTGCAGTAGTGGTTATTGATCTCTGATCGTGTTCCCGAGTGTAGCGGTGTGTCGATCCAGTGCGGGCTGATCTTGTGACGCTATAAGGGATACACGCTGCCGAAGAGAAACCACCTCCCCACCACACACACTTCTACTGTTTCAGTCTCCAAGAACAAGACTCCTGACAGAGCTTAAACCACAGCCCTAAATCTCTCTCACCTTGGACTGGATGGTATACCGTATTTTACAATCTACCGGTATTGATGCATGGACCGATTTGGGTTTCTACTTTACCTTTAACGCTATTTGAATGTTCGATTTGTTAAATGTAATATGCCGTGTGTAATGTCCATTTTTATTGTTCACTCCGCTACGTTAGTCATCCCTCTCTCCATGCCGCTTTCCACACAGACATAGCCCCGTCACTCAAGGACCGCAAGTTGTTGCTTTGACACGAGGCACTTGTGTTCAGTCTACATGGTCAATGCAGCACAAGTAATAATCTTCATGACAACAATGCTGTTTCCACTTCGCTTCTTAATATAAATCCACTAGCGACTATATTTACACTAGCTATTTTGTATTTTAACATGATTTCGCTAGAACTTGCTATCTAATAAATGTACTGAGTCAGAGCAAACTTATCTAGCTAATACAGCCTGAAACCAGTGCTGTGTCGGCCTAAATCAGCATGTTTGTGGAAAGATATCTTCTAAATCAAAAGAGGGATAGGCAAAGCATGAATATGTTGGCTACTTGAAGATAAATTTAACGTAGCTAAAGATTACAGGGTCCCCTAGGAAACACACCCTTACTTTGGTTCCTAACCCGTCACAATAACTTCTCCCTGGCATTTTGATTCGTTGTCATGTCAAACACTTAAGTGCCCACTATATATTTATATTCTAAGTGTAGAATTAACGTTCTATTTCCATGACAATAGTTCACCCAAGGATGTGTTTGTATAGTCACTCTGGAGTGCGTAAATTCGAAGCATTCTGCTCTCAGAGCGTTTAGAGCACACACTGGACGCTCTGGCTGAGGAGTAGGGTTGATCCGAGTGTTCTGACCTAACAAGGGCAGTCAAGCTAACTGGCTAACGTTGGCTAGCTACTTCCAGACAAATGAGAGAACTCACGGACCATTTTACTTACCACGTACCCCAACTGCTTACCACGTACCCCAACTGCTTACCACGTACCCCAACTGCTTACCACGTACCCCAACTGCTTACCACGTACCCCAACTGCTTACCACGTACCCCAACTGCTTACCACCTCCCCCAACTGCTTACCACCTCCCCCAACTGCTTACCACCTCCCCCAACTGCTTACCACCTCCCCCAACTGCTTACCACCTCCCCCAACTGCTTACCACCTCCCCCAACTGCTTACCACCTCCCCCAACTGCTTACCACCTCCCCCAACTGCTTACCACCTCCCTCTGGTTTTCCCCTTAAATATGAACTGTTATATAGAGCATTGGTGACCAACTGTGATGTTATAATTGAATTATGTTTTTTTTACAGACTTTTACTGACACCGGTCATATCCAACCAGGTTGTGCGCTCTGGTACACTCAGACAAGAGTGCTCTGAAATCAGAGTAGATAGCCAGAGTGAATTTATGTGGCAGTGTAGAAATGATCTCAAATGAGTGCAGAATATTCCGAATTTTTTGGGGGGGTTGAATTGAACAGTTAAAAACAATCACGCACTAGTCAAAGCAAATTCAGAACTAATTATTCAAAAACATAAAATAGTCAACAACAAAAGAATAGACACATTTTGCACATATTGTGAGCCCTACTCTCACATGCCCATCTTTTGCAGTAGTTGTTTTGAAAACATTAAGCAAAGGTCAAATGGTTACGCTTCTCAGAATCTCTCCCCCTCCTCCGTGCACACAGTGGGAAGAGTGAGTGGCTCGCTCACACAGCAGCCAACAGCGAGATGAAGACAAGCAGATAATTTTATAGCAGGAATCAACATAATGCATAGGCTATTACTGTTGACAGAATAATGGTTTTCGAACAAAGACATCTGCAGAACCGTTAAGGCATTTTTCGGTATATTGTCCCAGCTCTACTTCGCACTCACTCCATCTCTCACTCTAATCCCCCCCCCACAGATGTGACATGGTTGGCGTGTGCCAGTAATGCCCTCTCGTGTCACCATGCCAAAATCCTTTGCCCTTTCAAGGCTGGCGCACACACAAACACTCAGTATCCCGCCATCTGTCCCTGCTCCTTCTACACTTCTCACCCTGCTCTCTGTCACCATCTTACATCTCCCTTCATCCACAAACAAATGCTACACCAGCCAATGGACTTGTGCACTATAAAATGAACATCACCCAGGCATGACCATGAGTGAGAGGAAATTACTGCATCACTGTGAAGCAAGGTAGTTCCATATTGCTGATTGTGTAAGATCAGAGACAGGCTAAATAAAGACACAGAAAGAGAGCAGTAGGAAACATGTCCACTGTTCAGTCAGGCAGCTGCATTAAAGGAAAGTGGTGGTGTGTGTCCAATGCTGCCCATGTAGTCAATAGGAGACAAGAAAAACCCTAAAACTGACAATTGTCCCGTTAGTGAGGAATGCAGAGGCAAATGGGAACGGGAGGTATGAATGAAGAGCAGACGACCTGGGAAGAGGAAGATCATGAGAAAATGGAGCATTAAGTGAGGCTGAGGGACTGTGGACACTTGTTCTTGTTATTCAAGAGTTGAGACCAGTGTGTATAAAAATGAAAACACATTTGGGATGGAAAAACACTGTCTAAACTTAAAATGACTTAAACCAGATATAAAGTACAGTGCCTTCAGAAAGTATTCACACCCCTTGACTTTCTCTACATTTTGTTGTGTTACAGCATGAATTTCATAATGGATTGAATAGAAAGTGTGTCACTGGTCTACACACACACAACCCATGTCAAAATGGAATTATATATTTTTTTATTAATCAAATAAAAAGCTGAAATGTCTTCAGTCAATACGTATTCAACCCCTTCGTTATGTAAAGCCTAAATAAGTTCAGGAGTAAAAACTTGCTTAACAAGTCAAATAATAAGTTGCATGGACTGTGTGCAATAATACTGTTCACCTTGATTAACCTTTTCATGCACAAGTTCCAAAAATATCTCTAACCGTCACCCCTGTGTGAGTTCTCATGCGCGTGATGTCAGGATGCTCTCACTTTTCCAAAATATGATTGTTATGCACAGTTACCTGTGCTGCCCTCAAACCATGGCACAATATTATCTGTTTTAAACTTCTCAATTTCAAAATATTTTCGAACCGTTTGAATTGAGGTGTGTTCCACCTTCTCGTTAATTCACATAAGAAGTTGCCCATTTCACCGTTGCGGACAATTTACGTTTGAGGCTTTACTGGAGATGGAAAACTTGTCTTCAATGAGAGCCTAAGCACTTCCCCAGTGTTTCCCCAGATCATGTATGAAGACATTGCACAAACGTTTCCCCCCAGCACATTTTCTGCCTGGCGCCCGCATTGCCTTCAGGGTTGTTTTCCTTACAAATTGGACTTTGAACACATGTGCATTCCTTTCAAAAGTAAGTGGCTTATTTTCTGTATATCGTGTTGTCGTTTCTGCTGTAGCACACACACACACACGTGGATCATAATGTATTTACTGGTTTTATTCACCTTTTCAAGTACTGGTGACAAAACATGCATTCTGATTCTTGCATAGATTGCAGTGGACACAGGACACGTGTGCAAAACACTGAGTGTTGTAATGATTATGATGAGCTAATGCCAAGCTATTTAACAGCTGTGTGTGGCACCATGTTTGTTGATATCATACAATGCATTCTGGTTGTCACTTCAGCATCTGTCAGACCAAAGATGTTATAACAAGGGATAGTTCACTCGACTGACTTATGGTGCTTTCAAGTCAACTGAAAAATCATGACGTCAATGATCTTCAGGTTGGTAAGTCGACAAGCTAACATTAAAGCAGGAAGCACCAGTGACTCAGTCAATAAAGTGGTCAGATGACACGATGCTAAGCTACAGGAATGTTTTGCTAGCAGAGACTGGAATATGTTCCGGGATTCTTCCGATGGCATTGAGGAGTACACCACAACAGTCACTGGCTTCATCCCCACAGTGACTGTACGTACATACCCCAACGAGCTAAATTACTTCTATGCTCGCTTTGAGACAAGCAACGCTGAAGCATTTATGAGAGCATCAGCTGTTCCCGACAACCCTGTTCACTCATGACTGCATAGCCAGGCACGACTCCAACGCCATCATTAAGTTTGCCGATGACAAGTGGAAGGCCTCATCACCAACAACGACGATGAGACAGCCTATAGGGATGAGGTCAGAGACCTGGCAGTGTGGTGCCAGAATAACAACCTATCCCTCAACGTAACCAAGACTAAGGAGATTATTGTGGACTACAGGAAAAGGAGGGCCGAGCACGCCCCCATTATCATCGACAGGGCTGTAGAGGAGCAGGTTGAAAGCTTCAAGTTCCTTGGTGTCCACATCAACAAAAAACTATCATGGTCCAATACACATCAAGTCAATCATGAAGGCACAACAAAGCCTATTCCCACTCAGGAGACTGAAAAGATTTGGCATGGGTCCTCAAAGATTTCTACAGCTGCACCATCGAGAGCATCCTGGTTGCATCACTGCCTGGTATGGCAACTGCTCGGCCTCCGACCGCAAGGCACTACAGAGGGTAGTGCGCATGGCCCAGTACGTCACCGGGGCCAAGCTTCCTGCCATCCATACCAGGCGGTGTCAGAGGAAGGCCCTAAAAATTGTCAAAGACTCCAGCAGCCCTAGTCAGACTGTGCTCTCAGCTACAGCACCTGGTGGGGTATATACAGCCCCCAATTCCAGCTTTAGTTTTTTTGTAGGAAGTAGGTTAAAAAAGGTTTGGTTAGCTAGTGGATCCAGCTAAAAGTAATCTATAGAGATTTGCTAAAATGTCTAACAGACATTCTGAAATTACATTCTTAAAAATTGTCGCAGTAGCTGCCGGCTGCACTGAGCCTCCTAAAACTACGGGGGGGGGGGGGGGGGGGAAAATTGTTCCTGGGGCATAGAGTTTTTCTTTATCTGGTAGTAGGCTAACTTAGGCTACAACTATGGTCTGGAGTTATGACATAGTAATAAATCAGCAAAAAAATATGTTTCATATGGGCTATGATGGGAACAGATTATGAAAAAGAATCAGGTCATATGGTTAAAAAAATAAAATAAAAAACATCTAGGCTAGGGGGCGGTATTTTCACGTCCGGATGAAAAGTGTGCCCAAAGTATACTGCCTTCTCCTCAGGCCCAGAAGCTAGGAAATGCAAATGAGTAGATTTGGATAGAAGACACTGAAGTTTCTAAAACTGTTTCAATGATGTCTGAGTATAACAGAACTTATTTGGCAGGTGAAACCCCAAGTTTTTTGAGGTCACTTTACAATGGGTTTTCTATGTGGATCTAGATTTCTAAGGCACTTGCTTGCAGTTCCTATCGCTTCCACTGGATGTCAACAGTCTTTAGAAATTGGTTGATGTTTTTCCTTTGAGAAATGAAGTAGGGCTGTTCAGAATGAGGGTCGAGTGTACTGTTGTGGTCGGGGCGCACGACCTGAAAGTTCGCACCACTTTGTTTTTATCCGCTATTGAAGGCAGTTTATCCTGTCTTAAATTTGATCGGTTATTGACGTAAAAAAAACACCTAAAGTTGTTTGAAATGTTTGGACATATATTATAGGTAACTTATTAGATATTTTGAATTCATGTTGCGAGAGTTGGAACTGGTGTTTTTCTGGATCAAACGCGCCAAATAAATTGACATTTTGGAGATAACGACAGAATTAATCTAACAAAAAGGACCATTTGTGATGTTTATGGGACATATTGGAGTGCCAACAGAAGAAGCTCTTCAAAGGTCAGGCATGAATTATATCGTTATTTCTGAGTTGTGTCGCGGGATGAAATATGATTGTCTGTGTTTGATGGGTTGCTGTCCCCAGATAATCACATGGTTTGCTTTCGCCATAAAGCCTTTTGAAATCTGACTGTGGCTGGATTAGCAAGAAGTTAAGCTTTATTTTGACATATTGCATGTGTATTTTCAAGAATGTTAAATATTTACAATTCGCTTTCACTGGATGTTGGTCAGGTGGGACAGTAGAGTCCCATCTAGCCTAGAGAGGTTGATACATTTTTTAAAACTTAGCCCTAGAGAGGATGAAAACCCTTTACACAAACAGACAAATGCTATTGGACAAACACTAACAGGGCTGAGCTTGCTGTATGTAGGGTTGCATCATGTTGGCCTTTGCATCTTAATTAAAAAGATAAATCATACAGTGATTAATTCCAGTCAATAATTTGGGATTAAAAAGGCATAGGTAGCCTAGCCTACACAATGTTACAGCCTTATTCTAAAATGGATTAAATAGTTTCTCAATCTACACACAATACCCCATTATTAAAAAGCAAAAACAGTATTTTATAAATTTTTGCAAATGTATTAAAAACACAGAAATACTTTATTTACCAAAGAATTCAGACCCCGAAATTGAGCTCAGGTGCATCTTGTTTCCATTGATCATCCTTGAGATGTTTTTACAACTTGATTGGAGTCCACCTGTGGTAAATTTAATTGATTGGACATGATTTGGAAAGACACACCTATCTATATAAAAGGTCTCACAGTTGACAGTGCATGTCAGAGCAAAAACGATGAGGTCGAAGGAATTGTCCGGAGAGCTCCGAAACCCGGATGGTGTCGAGGCAGAGATCTGGGGAAGGGTACCAAAAAATATTCCCAAAAACACAGTGGCCTCAATCATTCTTAAATGGAAGAAGCTTGGAACCACCAAGACTTCCTAGAGCTGGCCACCCGGCCAAACTGAGTAATCAGGGAAGGAGGGTCTTGGTCAGGGAGGTGACCAAGAACCTTAGAACTAGTCGCGATGCTGCCATCTCCGTCGGCGCTGCTAAAACCCGACCATTGCAATAGTACCTTCCAGAATGCATAGAAGGCCCTCTCCCGCCCTCCATTTGGCAAATCGGACAACAACTCCATCTTCCTCCCCCCCTCCTATAGGCAGAAACTCAAACAGGAAGGTGGGGGAGGGCCTTATGAGGACTAGTCAACGCTGGTCTGACCAATAAGAATCCATGCTTCAAGATTGTTTTGATCACGCGGAGTGGGATATGTTCAGAGTAGCTTCAGAAAACAATAGACAAATATATTGATACGGTGAATGAGATTCAGGAAGTGCATAGGAGATGTTGTACCCACTGTGACTATTAAAACCTACCCCAAACAGAAACCGTGGATAAAAAGGGAGCATTCCCGCAAAACTGAAACCAGGGCTAGAAGACTGGAGATATGGAAGAATACAAACAGTGTCGTTATTCCCTCCGCAAAGCAATCAAGCAGGCTAAATGTCGGTATAGGGACAAAGTTGAGTCCCAGTTCAACGGCTCAGAAACGAGAAGTATGTCTGTAGACAGTGCCACAATCACGGATTATAAAAGGGAAAACCAGCCACGTGGCAGACACCAACGTGTTAGATCCACAGACGATGCAATCGCCACCACACTGCCCTGTCCCATCTGGGCAAGAGGCATACTTATGTAAAAATGCTGTTAATTGACTATAGCTCAGCATTCAACACAATAGTACCTTTCAAGCTCATCAAGCTTGAGGCCCTGGGTTTGACCCCAGCCGTGTTCAACTGGGTCCTGGACTCCCTGACGGGTTGCCCCCAGGTGGTGAAGGTAGGAAACAACATCTCCACTTCACTGATTCTCAACACTGAGGCCCCACAAGGGTGCATGCTCAGCCCCCTACTGTACTCCATGATCATATTGCATCACCCATCTCATATGTATATACTGTAGAGGTCGACCGATTAATTAGGGCCGATTTCAAGTTCACACAACAAACACATTTTTGGGTGCCGATTTTGCCGCTCTTTTATTTTTTATACCTTTATTTAACTAGGCAAGTCAGTTTTAAGGACACATTCTTATTTTCAATGACGGCCTAGGAACGGTGGGTTAACTGCCTTGTTCAGGGGCAGAAAGACAGATTATCACCTTGTCAGCTCGGGGGATTCAATCTTGCAACCTTACCGTCCAACGCTATAACCACCTGCCTCTCGTTGCACTCCACAAGGAGACCTGTTACGCAAATGCAGTTGAAGCCAAGGTAAGTTGCTAGCTAGCATTAAACTTCTTATAAAAAACAATCAATCAATCATGATCACTAACTACACATGGTTGATGATATTACTAGTTTATCTAGCGTGTCCTGCGTTGCATATAATCGATGCAGCGCTGGGGGATGATTTAAAAGCTCATTTGCAAAAAAAGCTAAATCGTTGGACTACTGTACCTAACCATAAACACAAATGCCTTTCTTAAAATCAATACATAGATGTATGCATTTTTAAACCTGCATATTTAGCTAAAAGAAATCCAGGATAGCAGGCAACATTAACCAGGTGAAATTGTGTCACTTCTCTTGCGTTCATTGCACGCAGAGTCACGGTATATGCAACAGTTTGGGAAGCCTGGCTCATTGCGAACTAATTTGCCAGAATTTTACGTAATTATGACATAACATTGAAGGGTTGTGCAATGTAACAAGAATATTTCGACTTAGGGATGCCACCCGTTAGGGGCGGCAGGGTAGCCTAGTGGTTAGAGTGTTGGACTAGTAATCGAAAGGTTGCAAGTTCGAATCCCCGAGCTGACAAGGTACAAATCTGTCGTTCTGCCCCTGAACAGGCAGTTAACCCACTGTTCCTAGGCCGTCATTGAAAATAAGAATTTGTTCTTAACTGACTTGCCTGGTTAAATAAAGGTAAAATAAATAAAAAGATAAAATACCGAACGGTTCCGTATTTCACTGAAATAAATGTTTTGTTTTCGAAATGATAGTTTCCGGATTCTACCATATTAATGACCAAAGGCTTGTATTTCTGTGTTACGTTATAATTAAGTCTATGATTTGATAGAGCAATCTGACTGAGCGATGGTGGGCACCAGCAGGCTCATAAGCATTCATTCAAACAGCCTAATGGCTGGTGTAACCGATGTGAAATGGCTAGCTAGTTAGCGGGGTGCGCGCTAATAGCGTTTCAAACGTCACTCGCTCTGAGACTTGGAGTAGTTGTTCCCCTTGCTCTGCGAGGGCCGAGGCTTTTGTGGAGCGATGGGTAACGCTGCTTCAAGTGTGGCTGTTGTCGTTGTGTTCCTGGTTCGAGCCCAGTTAGGGGCGAGGAGAGGGACGGAAGCTATACTGTTACACTGGCAATACTATAGTGCCTATAAGAACATCTAATAGTCAAAGGTATTTGAAATACAAATGGTATATAGAAATAGTCCTATAAATACAACCTAAAACCTCTTGCCTTGTAATATTAAAGACTCATGTTAAAAGGAACCACCAGCTTTCATATGTTCTCATGTTCTGAGCAAGGAACTGAAACGTTAGCTTTCTTACATAGTAAATATTGCACTTTTTCCCTTTCTTCTCCAACACTTTGTTTTTGCATTATTTAAACCAAATTGAACATGTTTCATTTATTTGAGGCCAAATTGATTGTTATTGATGTATTATATTAAGTTCAAATAAAAAAGTGTTCATTCAGTATTGATGTAATTGTCATTATTGCAAATAAAATAAATTGGCCGATTAAATCGGTATCGTCTTTTATTTTTGGCCCTCCAATAAATCGGTATCGGTGTTGTAAAATCATAAATTCTGTCGACCTCTATACTATGCCACTGTACCTTAGTCCAATGCAGCACACATACATACATACATACATACATACATACATACATACATACATACATACATACATACATAGCTCAAAAAAATAAAGGGAACACATAGCATCAACATCAACTTCCAGTAGACACGCTCAACTGAAAGGATTCCTTTTGTTTACAATACACTAAAATGACCTAATAGTATATACACTACGTAGTATGTTAGTTTGGGTATTCGAACACAGCTATGCTGTTATAGCAACAAACTGTGCTTTTGTCTTGAAGCTAAAATGTAATGAGCATAGACAGAAAATAAACCCTTTAATTGTCTGCACATACATGCTTGTGATGTGTTGCATTATTCAAGAGTAATATGGTTTGGTTGCGTTATTCAATAGTGTAATATGTTTCAGAAGGTTTGTCATTGAACAGTTTGTGCTTACTGCTGATCAAGAATGCCATGTTGTCAGCCACAGCGAAAGGTAAGGCAAGGACCTAAAGTGAATTGAAAAGTAGAATTTTTCACCACCCCGCTCCTCAGACTCTCCTTCCTATCTCGCAGCAGGAATAGGGCCTAAGCTTCTTTTACAATCCTCCAGCAAAACGAGGCCTGCCATGCATTTTCCAAAACACATGTTTCCAAAGCTCAAATGATATCGCACTCTTTTTACAGTTCTACTGGAATATTAAATTGTCAATCAATCAGATTATTGACACTTGAACAATCGTGGTGTTGTAACTAATTATAAGCCACGTATAGCCACAACTGTTTCTTACTATAGGCAGTTGGCTGCCTAGCGGTTGTAACATTGCAACTCTCTGATGTGACTAGTTGGCAACCCAGGTGCTACTGAATAAGTAAGTTCAACTGAAATGCACCAATTGCTTATGATAGACATTCTAGTCTGTCAATCCATTCCAAATCTTTATTAACTGTCACGCACGTTCTGCTCTGCCATGCTATGCATGACAAAGGGGCAGCATATGTTGATCTTGCCTAGAGCTAAAGAAATGGGCGTGCTGGCCCTGGTCAGGGAGAATTGAAAATGAATTTAGCAGTATTGATTGTTATTATGCTTAAGCAAAATAACACTGCGTCAGCCATGGCAAAATGCAAAGAACTGTAGGAAATTTGTTTTAAAACTGCAACATTTTCTCTCAGCTCCAAGGAGAAATTTGTAGAATTGCCCCCCACACACACAAAAATCCACACCACCTCTAAAACGATGCCCCCAAAAATGTATCAAGCTGCACCGATGGGCCGGCCCACCACTTAAGCCTCTTATTGATCCAGAAAAAACCTGGTGTGTACACTCATCCTAAAGAGCAAGGCAAAACACTTCAGTGTCTCAGGGCCAAGGCTCCGGTCAGCACTCTTTCCCCTCGCAATGCTTCTCTCCTTCTCGCTCTCTCTCGCTCTCTCCTTAAATCTGGGCCCTTCTCACTGTCTCGCTCTCCTGCTTCCTCTCCATTTGGTCCATCTTAGAAGTTTCTGGCAAGAGTCCCTCTCCCTCAGTCAGAAAATACACCACACACAAACCCAAACAGACCACAAAAGTATAAAAAGAGATACACAGGCTCTCTCTCATTCCGTCTCTGCCTCTTTCCAAGGGTACGGGCAGCACAATTCCTGGCTCCCCCCACTATCTCCTGAGTCAGTAGCATTCATTTGCCATAACCACGCCTTTCTCCAGCTATTTTGGGACCATTGTGTTTGCAATGAACTGACCAAAAAAACAGTAGAGGAGCGCTGCTAAGAGAAACATGCCCACAGACGGCGAGAGAGAGACGGCGAGAGAGAGACAAGGAAGAAGAGAGAATGGAGGTAGAAAAGCAGAGCGGGAGGAGTGAGGGGATTTATTTAAACCCGATTCCTTTTTATCCTCAAATGTGTTGATTAGCCTAATAGTGACATTTCCCCTTCCTGGCACTTTTACTGAAGGACAAAGGTCTTCACAACAGCCTCCTGTCTCCCAGCCAACTAAGCACAGTCCCCAGATATCAGCACTCAGACCTCTGTTCCCACCGAGCACTTGTTGACCCATATGTTCTGCACTGACCGCCATTGTCAAGGTCTCTTCCTACACATTAAGAGACCAATCAATAGAGCAGCAAACTGAGAAGTACTTCTGTCAGAGATCTTACAGTCCTACATTGAGATCTTACAGTCCTACATTCAGAGATCTTACAGTCCTACATTCAGAGATCTTACAGTCCTACATTCAGAGATCTTACAGTCCTACATTCAGAGATCTTACAGTCCTACATTCAGAGATCTTACAGTCCTACATTCAGAGATCTTGCAGTCCTACATTCAGAGATCTTGCAGTCCTACATTCAGAGATCTTGCAGTCCTACATTCAGAGATCTTGCAGTCCTACATTCAGAGATCTTGCAGTCCTACATTCAGAGATCTTACAGTCCTACATTCAGAGATCTTGCAGTCCTACATTCAGAGATCTTGCAGTCCTACATTCAGAGATCTTGCACTGAGAAGTGCACCTTGAGGGTCATCCAGTAGGCTGCTCGACTACTTAGACAGCCAATTCTCATTGCAATTACCGACCCACATAGGGGGGGGGGGGGGGGAAACATAGGCCTAAAGCCACGCATACCGACAGTTAGCATCGAGGTCTATCCACACCATTCCCACAGTGTTCTCTGCATGCACTAACACTGACCATTTAAACACTTCACTTTCAGAGTGACTCATTGCCTGTGGCTGACTGAACACCCACACTGAAACGGAAATGACAGAAAGTAGGACCCTGAGTGAGAGAGAGGGGGGAGGATGAAAGACACTAGATAGGAGGCCTTGAGATGAAGATAGAGCGATGGAAACAGACCTTGAGGGGGATGGAGTCAAAGACTAGCAAAAGAGGCCAAGATTCAGCAGAGAAAAAAGATGGTCTCTATAAACCTTGTGTTCAAAGGAAGGGGTGTGGGAGTAAAAGGAGAAGGGATGCATCGTAAAACAAGCTCTTTAGGCTTACTTGGATACTCCGTGTATCTACCCTTTACGGCATAAAATGTGACTCGTTTCAAGAAACTAGGCATGTGTCATACGTCACTTCGTCACAGGAGAGGCATTTGAACGTAAACAAAATTCAATCAAATTTTTGGGGGCAGAAATGCCTTCTGGAATGTGAACTTTCATGTGCCTTAATAACAAACTTGTATGCCACCTGCAAATACAATTGTTAAAAGTATGAGTCTAGACTCTGGGTTCGCGCCCAGGCTCTGTCGTAACCGGTCGCGACCGGGAGGTCCGTGGGGCGACGCACAATTGGC
Source organism: Oncorhynchus kisutch (assembly GCF_002021735.2). Taxonomy (NCBI): domain Eukaryota; kingdom Metazoa; phylum Chordata; class Actinopteri; order Salmoniformes; family Salmonidae; genus Oncorhynchus; species Oncorhynchus kisutch. The sequence continues at coordinate 21,013,606 of NC_034199.2, forward strand.
CTAGCGTCGTCCGGGTTAGGGAGGGTTTGGCCGGTAAGGAAATCCTTGTCTCATCGCGCACCAGCGACTCCTGTGGCGGGCCAGGTGCAGTGCGCGCTAACCAAGGTTGCCAGGTGCACGGTGTTTCCTCGACACATTGGTGCGGCTGGCTTCCGGGTTGGATGGCGCTGTGTTAAGAAGCAGTGTGGCTTGGTTGGGTTGTGTATCGGAGGACGCATGACTTTCAACCTTCGTCTCTCCCTAGCCCGTACGGGAGTTGTAGCGATGAGACAAGATAGTAGCTACTAACAATTGTATACCACGAAATTGGGGAGAAAAAGGGGGGTAAAATAAAATAGTCTAGTTGGTTTAGAAAAATGGAAAAGTACAGGAACCTTCCTGCTAGCCATGATTGGCTGAGATAATGGATGGGCTAGACATGCCGAGAGATGAGTTCAGATTGGTCTGCCATGTAGCATGCTTCTGTCTAACACTAACATGAGTTGCTCAGTATGTGTAGGTAATCATTTCTAATGCTGCTCTTTCTTAAAGATATCATGAACGCCACAATTCTTGCTCTCACTTTCTGGAGGACCGAGTTTTGAAATCAGTGGAATGCCTGGTGGAAGCAGAGTATGATAGCTAAGGATAAGGAAAAAATGCTGGCGTTTGATTGCAAATATGAGTTGTATAAAACATCTGTCTCCGGATTACATCTTAAAACCAAGGGCAACAATGACAGAGGGAGAGAAGCGCTCATCCAAGTTAAAACGTACTGTTAGCTAGCTCACGTTAAAGTGTATGATCTGTGTACTAATGTAATATGTATCTCAGTGCCATTTGCATAGTCTGTTAGTCTAGCCAGTTATAGTCTAATGTTACCTATCTTTGAACCTAGTCATTTATAAAGTTGGTTTTAGTTGCCTGGTTTGCTAGATTGACATATTAAAATATTTTTTTTAATGGATGGGTATATTCGTGTTAAAATACACCAATTAGGAGTGGCCTTTTATTGTCCCCAGCACAAGGTGCACCTGTGTAATTATCGTGCTGTTTAAAATCAGCTTCTTGATATGCCATACCTGTCAGGTGGATGGATTATCTTGGCAAAGGAGAAATGCTCACTAACAAATTTGTGCACAACATTTGCGAGAAATACGTTTTTTTGTGCGTATGGAACATTTCTGGAATCTTTTATTTCAGCTCATCAAACATGGTACTGACACTTTACATGTTCTGTTTAGTATAGAGCCAAATCAACACAAGGACAAAGTCTCACTTCAGTAGACTTTCATTTCAAGTAAATTAGACCAAGTTTGTCTGTGCGCAGCGCTTCATGAGCGCACAACCTCCAGCCAGGCAGTGTTGCAGCGCAAGTGGAATAGGGTAATATGGGATTTGTAGTTCTTTGACTGTGAAATTAATTTACCAGCTATGAAACAAAAACGGCAGAAATACTTTGAAAACATTTACTGCAGCATTTATTTTACTATAAATGTGATGATATGTAACCATTTTATTCACAACGCGAGTGAAATTGTCACACTGTGGAGCCCTGCCACCTGCCAACATGGCTGGTGAAATAGACATCCTACACGCATTTGGCAGGTGTTCATTTGAGGTCTGCTAACCTTACGCATACCAGGGACAGCCACGCTATGGTTCTTCCACCTTGGAGGACCATCCGCTTTCATTAAAACTAGCATTTGAAATTAACTTGAAACTAAATGATGTCAGTGACCCATCTCAGGTACAGGTCAGCAACATTGCGGCAGGTAGCCTAGTAGTTAGAGCGTTGGACTAGTAACCGAAAGGTTGCCAGATCAAATCCCCGAGCTGATAAGGTGAAAATCTGTCGTTCTGCCCCCAAACAAGGCAGTTAACCCACTGTTCCTAGGCCATCATTGAAAATAAGATTTAGTTCTTAACTAACTTGCCTAGTTAAATAAAAGGTAAAATAAATAAAATTCCAGGGAGTGGTGCTGGGCAGGATGAGGAACACTACTGTAGTATCAAAGCAACTGCCCTCACTGGTCTGAATGTGAGATACACAAGACACACTGATCCAAAGCACAGCACAGCTTAGCTATGGATTCTGACTGTTGGGCCAGCGGGAGCAGCCAGCGAGTGTTTATGAATGCAAAGCTTTGTGCCACAACGCTGCTCTTCAACGTCCCGCTGGCTGACATTTGGGGAGACGTTTATGCACGTCTGTGTTCCTCCTTCTGAAACGCAGACGAACAGTAAACCCAAGCATGAGGTTAGGTGCTTGAGTGGAAGAATGCGTGCAGTAATGCAGTTTTATAATCATTCCTCATTAACTTCGACAACCAAATACTTACATTTTTTTTAAATGCAGTGCCTGATTGAGGCCTGTTCCTGGATGTCTCTTCATTTGTGAGGATTTCTTATTTCAGTATATTTGTGTGGAATCTCTTCAATATTTCAGAACAGCACTGTGTAACATTACAGAGTAAAGACTGAACAACAGTGAAGTTTCTACTGAATTGAGGGTCTGAACCCCAGAGCTTGTGTCCAGAGCTAGAAGTCGACCGATTATGACTAACGCCGAGACGGATTATTGGAGGACCAAAAAAAGCCAATACAGATTTTTTTAATTCGGCCATTTTTTAAAAATGTATAATGACAATTACAACAATACTGAATGAACACTTATTTTAACTTAATATAATACACCAATAAAATCAATTTAGCCTCAAATAATAAATGAAACATGTTCAATTTGGTTTAAATAATGCGCTGAAAAAAAAAAAAGTACAATATGTGCCATGTAAAAAAGCTAACGTTTCAGTTCCTTGCTCAGAACATGAGAACATATGAAAGCTGGTGGTTCCTTTTAACATGAGTCTTCAATATTCCAAGGTAAGAGGTTTTAGGTTGTAGTTATAGGAATTATAGGACTATTTCTCTCAATACCATTTGTATTTCATGTTCTTATAGGCACTTTAGTATTGCCAGTAACAGTATTGCTTCCGTCCCTCTCCTCGCTCCTACCTGGGCTCGAACCAGAAACACAACGACAACAGCCACCCTCGAAGCAGCGTTACCCATGCAGAGCAAGGGGAACAACCACTCCAAGTCTCAGAGCGAGTGACGTTTGAAACGCTATTAGCGTGCACCCCGCTAACTAGCTAGCCATTTCACATCGGTTACACCAGCCTAATCGCGGGAGTTGATAGGCTTGAAGTCAAACAGTGCAATGCTTGAAGAATTGCGAAGAGCTGCTGGCAAAACGCACGAAAGTGCTGTTTGAATGAATGCTTACGAGCCTTCTGCTGCCTACCGTCGCTCAGTCAGACTGCTCTATCAAATAAGACTTAAATTACAATATAATAAAACACAGAAATACAAGCCTTGGGTCATTAATATGGTCAAATCCGGAAACTATCATTTTGAAAACAAAACATTTATTCTTTCAGTGAAATACGGAACCGTTCCGTATTCTAACGGATGGCATCCCTAAGTCTAAATATTGATGTTACATTGCACAACCTTCAATGTTATGTCATAATGATGTACAATTCTGGCAAATTAATTACGGCCTTTGTTAGGAACTTCACAGTTCGCAATGAGCCAGGCGGCCCAAACTGCTCCATATACCCTGACTGCTTGCATGGAACGCAAGAGAAGTGACAATTTCCCTAGTTATAAGAAATTCATGTTAGCAGGCAATATTAACTAAATATGCAGGTTTAAAAATATATACTTGTGTATTGATTTTAAAGAAAGGCATTTATGTTTATGGTTAGGTACACATTGGTGCAACGACAGTGCTTTTTTCGCAAATGCGCTTGTTAAATCACCCGTTTGTCGAAGTAGGCTGTGATTCGATGAGAAATTAACAGGCACCACATCGATTATATGCAACGCAGGACACGCTAGATAAACTAGTAATATCAACCATGTGTAGTTAACTAGTGATTATGTTAAGATTGATTGTTTTTTTATAAGATAAGTTTAATGCTAGCTAGCAACTTACCTTCTTGCTACCCTCGCGTAACAGGTAGTCAAGCCTGCCATGCAGGCTCCTCGTGGAGTGCAATGTAAGGCAGGTGGTTAGCGCGTTGGACTTGTAAGCAAAAAGGTTGCAAGAACGAATCCCCGAGCTGACAAGGTAAAAATCTGTCGTTCTGCCCCTGAACAAGGCAGTTAACCCACTGTTCGTAGGCAGTCATTGAAAATAAGAATGTGTTCTTAACTGACTTGCCTAGTTAAATAAAAAAGGTGTAAAAAAAATTATATATATATATATATATAAAATATTTTAAAAAGTGTCCAAAAATACCGATTGTTATGAAAATCGGCCCTAATTAAAAAAAATCGGCCATTACAATTAAATTGGTCGACCTCTTGTCAACAGTCAATTCACAAACCTCTTCCTCAAAGATGGCATTTTACATGGAAATCAACATTTGCCCGTTCTCTGCTCTTAACCCACTGAATCAATGCCTGGTAGAGACTCTCTCGTAGGACTGAAAACATTCCAGAACAAGGAAATACACTAGCATACCACAGACAAGTCTCATTCTACTTCTATGTATCATACAAACAAAACACCTAAACAATTCGTAATACCTCACTGACACCAACTCACTGTGATCACCATAAGTCAGACAGACCGTGTTAAATTAATTTCCTGCTGTTAGAAAATGTCTATTTAGTGACACGTCATAACATAAGCTACAGCACATCATGTGTGGGTTGTATAATTCTCATAATGTGAGCACAGCACGTTGACATTAGGACCGTTACACTTTTTGGCACACCTTTTGATTTAAAAACAAAACCTTTTAGACCTATTTGCCTATGGTAGAAATGGTAAGAAAGTAAATTATAACTTTAATACCATGGCATTTTACCATGCCGCCAACTTTCCTGCCCTTTCTTAATATTTGAACGGTAATGCCGGCAACAAAGCCTTGTACTTTCATTTCCGCCAACCAACCTAGTCATGATTGTGGTAATGTATTTAGAAGTCTCACCAACCGACCTAGTCATGATTGTGGTAATGTATTTAGAAGTCTCACCAACCGACCTAGTCATGATTGTGGTAATGCATTTAGAAGTCCTGCCAACCCCTCAGTATAAACGTTGCCTTTCACCTTAATTTACATTCTATTGTTGTCTGACATCAAACTTTTCCTCAGCAATCACAAAGCTTCACAGAAATGAGCTACATTTATTCTCGCTATTTAAAATGTATGTAGTTCTGTTCTTGAGCTGTTCTTGTCCATAGTCACAAAAATGCTTTGGCATTTAGCCTGGGGGAATGCAGTGTAGCACACTGCTATTTAATATTTTTTTCTTGATATACATTTGATTAGTCTTAAAATAGCACACTGCTATTTAATATTTTTTTCTTGATATACATTTGATTAGTCTTAAAATGTTTCTTAGGACCTGTATAAACAAATAATGGATTTGTTTAGTCAGCTCATAATTACCAGAACATATCTGACAACGTTTTGAGAAGCAAACTTTTTATTCACAGTAAAAGGAAAAAACAATTTACAAGTAGGCTATGGCAAGCTGCTAACTTCCTGTCGTGAATGTGAAGAAATTAATTAAAGCAATGGAAGGTCTGAATTTAAAATGGTAGGCATTAAGGTAACATATGGATTAGCATACGCATCAAGTCCCAATACAAAGTCACACCTCACTTTTCAATTGTTTTTGTTCCTGATCAGAACGCCGGATTCATGTGGGAAAATGGGGTGGTGTAATAAAATGGAGTACCCGACAAGCCAGCCTATTCCCGAAAAAGTAAAATGCAACAGAAATAACGGAATGGAAATTCTAATAGCTACAGTGCCTTCAGGAAGTATTCAGATCACTTGACTTTTTCCACTTTGCTGGGTTACGGCCTTATTCTAAAAATGTATTAAAATAGTCCCCCCCCCCCTCAACCTCACACACACACACACAACCCCATAAATACAAAGCAAAAACAGGTTTCAATAAAATGTATTACAATTTTTTAAAATGTTTAATTTATTTTAAATAATTACATTCACGTAATCGAGACCCTCGAAGTACTTTGTTGAAACACCTTTAGCAGTGATTTCAGCCTGAGTCTTCTTGGGTATGAAACTGATTTTTGGGGAGTTTGTCCCATTCTTCTCTGCAAATCCTCAAGCTCTGTCAGGTTGGATGGGGAGCGTTGCTGCACAGCTATTTTCAGGTCTCTCCAAAGATGTTCAATCGGTTTCAAGTCCGGGCTCTGGCTGATTCACTCAAGAATATTCATGGACTTGTCCCGAAGCCACTCCTGTGTCATCTTGGTTGTCTGCTTAGGGTTGTTGTCCTATTGGGGTGAAGGTTCACCTTCCTAGTCAGAGGTTCTGAGAAAGTTTTCACCAAGGATCTCTATACGTTGCTCTGTTCATCTTTCCCTCGATCTTGACTAGTCTCCCAATCCCTGAAAAACATCCCCACAGCATGATGCTGCCACCACCATGCTTCACCGTAGGGATGGTGCCAGGTTTCCGGTAGACGTGACACTTGGCATTCAGGCCAAAGAGTTAAATCGGACCAGAGAATCTTGTTTCTCATGGTCAGCGTCCTTTAGGTGCCTTTCGGCAAACTCCAAGTGGGCTGTCGTGTGCCTTTTGAGGAGTGGTTTTAGTCTGGCCAATCTGCAAAGAGGATTGTTCTGGAAGTTCCTCCCATCTCCACAGAGGAACTCTGGAGCTCTGTCAGAGTGACCATCTGGTTCTTGACCAAGGCGCTTCTCCCCCAATTTCTCAGTTTGGCCGGCGGCCAGCTCTAGGAAGAGTCTTGGTGGTTCCAAACTTAATCCATTTAAGATTTATGGAGGCCAGTATTCTTGGGGACCTTCAATGCTGCAGATCTTTTTTGGTACCCTTCCCCAGATCTGTACCTTGACACAATTCTGTCTCGGAGCTCTACGGACAATTCCATAGCTCGGCTTGGTTTTTGCTTGAACGTGCACTGTCAACTGTGGGACCTTATATAGACAGATGTGCCTTTCCAAATCATGTCCAAGCAATACATTTACCACAGGTGGATTTCAATTAAGTTGTAGAAACATCAAGGATGATCAATGGAAACAGGATGCACCGGAGCTCAATTTCAAGTCTCATAGCAAAGGGTCTGAATACTTATATTTTATTTTAAAAAAATATTTGCACACACAATAGCTTAAAAAAAAATAGTTTTCGCTTTGTCATTATAGGTGGAAGTCAAGGTGGGAAAAGTTACAAAACTCCAAGCCCACTTCAGACAACAAGCCGAAAAGTTGACAAAAAAACAAAAAGGAGCAAATGGAGGGACCACCGTTACACAATTAGAGCAAGGTGGTATAATTTTAATTTTGAGCCCACAGCAAGAAGGCCACAGAGCATCCCAGGGTTCACACTAGATAACATAAGCACAAATTCTGAGGAGCATGAGGTGTGGCTAATGTTAGACAGCTTGAGCTAGCATACAAACGCAGTAGCATAAAGTAGAAATAGTGGATACTTCCGAAGATACCTGGAAATGAATGAATAAATGTGTTTTTAAACACAAGTGTTTGTAGTTTCAGTAACAATCTGGTTACCTAAGTCTTTTTGACCACACTGTTGTTACTTGGAATAAAAACATGCTCCCTACCCTTTAAAATTGAGGAATTTAGAACATGCAGCTGTCAGGTTACCATGACAACGGTTGCAACAACAGGCTCCCCACTGGGATTCTCTGCCTCCCCCCACTATACATGACTTGAGTGTGTTGAGTCACTGATGTTGTTATCTTCCCGTCTGTCCGGTTTTGCACCCCCTCAAGCTTGAACAGTGGTGAATATATTCATGGACTATACTTGGCCTCATCTCTGGGTAGTAAGTTCATAGTCTTGATATCCCTTTGGTAGTGTGGGGGCTGTGCTTTGGAAAAGTGGGTAGGGCTATATCCTGATTGGTTGGCCCTGTCCTGGAGTAACTTTGGACAGGACCACAGTGTTACCCGAACCCACCCGTCTCAGTCTCCAGTATCTATGCTGCAATAGCCCATGTGCCGTGGGACTAGGATCAGCCTGTCCTAGTTGGTGTAATTCGCCTGTCTTATCTGGTGTCCTGTGTGATCTTAGGTAGGCGACCTCTAATTTTCCCATCTCTCTCTCCCGGGCGATCTGAGCCTTAAGACCATGCCCCAGGACTATCTGGCCTGATAACGCGTGTATGTCCCAGTCCACCTGGTCATGCTTCTAATCCAGTTTCTGCTGTTCTGCCTGCGGCTATATAACCCTGACCTGTTCACCGGACGTGCTACCTTGTTCCAGACCTGCTGTTTGCATTCCCCCACCCTGACGCGTAAACGCAACCTTTTTTTATTTTCAAATATATTGTAGCTTAGACCCTATTTGACATAATTTGATGTGTTTGTGTTATGCCCGCCATTGGTTGAGACACCGCATACTCTTGAATACAGGCTGGGTGTCTCGTTTTGGATAATAGTAAACTTTCAGATGGTATCAAAGATGGTTGAGTCCACACAATGTTGAATTGAATGTGAATATCTGTTTTAAATTAAAAGGATTGACAGTATTTGAAACCTATTGAAATATAAAATTATAGATATTCCTACTTAAATAGAAATTTGACAGTGGGTAAACCAGCAGCCATCATGGTGGTAATAATTGGAAGTTAATTTCAGTGACATACCAGCTGGGCTTCGGCGGTATACCAGGGTATTTGGGAATAGCCATCGAATAGTTTAGCCAATACCATCATAACTATTATATTGTGCAGCTCCTTTCTAAGTAAATACCTGCAGTCAACTGGTGCAATATGTTAAGATAAAGCAGACTGTGTTCTTCAATTCACCGGTCACATTATGAAGCTTACCGTAGTTCCCCAGAACAGATGAGCCAGTCACGTGTATGTAAAGAGCACAACTGGAGAAAGCAGGAATAGGTGAGTCCAACTGTTTATTGACAGGGGTCACGTTATACATGTTCAAACTCACCAAAAATGAAATTTGGTAGCTCCTACCTATATACACACACACACACACACACACACACACACACACTACCTTTTAATAGTTTGGGGACACTTAGAAATTTCCTTGTTTTTGAAAAGCTGTTTTTTTCCCCATTAAAATATCCAATTGATCAGAAATACAGAGTAGACATTGTCAATGTTGTAAATGACTATTGTAGCTGGAAACGGCTGATTTTTAATAGAATATCTACATAGGCGTACTGAGGCCCATTATCAGCAACCATCACTCCTGTGTTCCAATGGCATGTTGTGTTATCCTTTTAAAATGATAAACTAGGATTAGCTAATTAATCATTAGAAAACCCTTTTGCAATTATGTTAGCACAGCTGAAAACTGTTCTGATTAAAGCAGCAATAAAACTGGCCTTTAGACTGGTTGAGTATCTGGAGAATCAGCATGTTGGTTTGATTACTGACTCAAAATGGAGAGAAATTAAGAACTTTCTTCTGAAACTCGGCAGTCTATTCTTGTTCGGGGAAAAAGCAAAAGTTTTCAGCTGTGCTAGCATAATTTCAAAAGGGTTTTCTAATGATCAATTAGTCTGTTAAAATTATGAACTTGGATTAGCTAACACAATGTGCCATTGGAACACAGGAGTGATGGTTGCTGATAATGGGCCTCTGCACACCTATGAAGATTTTCCTTTTTTTATTTTTTATCTGCCATTTCCAGCTACAATAGTCATTTACAATATTGTCCACACTGCATTTATACATTTAATGTTATTTTTAAAAAATGAAGACAAAAAAAGTGCTTTCCATTCAAAAACAAGGACATTTCTAAGTGACCCCAAACGTTTGAACAGTAGTGTCTACACGCACAACTTTATGAGATGTACTGCCTTTCTTTGCTAAAATCGTTAGCAAATTTCTATGGCGGCTATTACGTGTGCTTATTTTGTTAGCATTCTGGTAATAGAAGCCCAACGGGTGTTTTTTTGCATGTTTTGGCACCACCTTACGTGCTAAGCCAGTAATACTGTAAATCAGGGGTTGAGAGAGGGACGGTATGACCATATGAAAATCTGGATACCGCCCAACCCTGGTACCAGCTAAATTGCAGTGGTCTAATTTTATTTCTATGATTGAAAAGACACCCACCCTGTATTCAAGAGTATGCATTGTCAACTGATGGCGGACACAAACACTTTAGATTCTCCATAGTCAACTGAAGGACCATGGACCAGATCTGTACCCAGAACAGGATCAATACAGAGCGCAAAAAAAAAAACATTTATGCACACACACACACTAGAATAATAGTGAAGATATCTAAACACATATGGAATCATGTAGTAACCCCACAAAATGTGGAAACTCCTTTAAGACTGTTGGAAAAGCATTCCAGGTGAAGCTGGTTGAGAGAATGCCAAGAGTGTGCAAAGCTGTCAAGACAAAGGGTAACTATTTTGATTTGTTTAACACTTTTTTGGTTACTAAATGATTCTGTGTGTTATTTCATAGTTTCTGAGTAGGTGTCCAAAATTTTGACTGGTACCGTGTGTGTAATATATATTTTTTGTACATGTTTCGGGCTTCGACACCTGGTATCATAAACACACGACATGGAAGGCATAGAATTGCAGGAAATTGGCTTTAAACAGCAACAAAAAAATCTGCCCCATGCAAAATGTGTAGAATTGCAGGAATGTTTGTTTTAAAAAAAGCTACATTTTCTTTCAGGAAAAGTGCCTCTGGAAGCAAAGTCAGCACAAGAACTGTTCGTCTGAAATGGGTTTCCATGACTGAGCAGCAGCACACAAGTCTAAGATCACCATGCGCAATGCCAAGCGTCGGCTGGAGTGGTGTGAAGCTTGCCGCCATTGCACTCTGGAGCAGTGGAAACACTCTGGAGCGATGAATCACGCTTCACCATCTGGCAGGCCAACGGACAAATCTGGGTTTACCAGATGCAAGGAAGAAGCTATCTGCCCCAATGCGTAGTGCCAACTGTAAAGTCTGGTGGACAAGTAATAATGGTCTGGGGATTTTTTTCATGGTTTGGCCCCTTATTTCCAGCTACAGCATATAAATGACATTGTAGGTGATTCTGTGCTTCCAACTTTGTGGCAACAGTTTGGGGAAGGCCCTTACCCGTTTCAGTATGACAATGCCTCCATACGCAAAGCGAGGTCCATACAGAAATAAATGTTTTTTTGAGATCAGGATGTGGAAGAACTTGACTGGCCTGCACAGAGCCATGACCTCAACCCCATCGAACACCTTTGGGATGAATTAGAACCCTGACTGCGAGCCAGGCCTAAATCACCCAACAAAAGCCATCCCGGAAGGATGGAGGCTGTAGTGGAGGCTGTTAAGGGGGGGGGGGGGCACTCCAAAATAATCCCCATGATTTTGGAATGAGATGGTTGACGAGCAGGTGTCCACATACTTTCGGTAGTGTGAAAATGTAGTTTCTTCAATAAATTATCAAATAGTTGAACTGTTTGAAAGCTTTAAAATTGTTCAAATCTAAAAAGGGGTACAGTCAAAAGGTGATTGAAATCAAATGGAACAACCAAAATTTCCAAAACGAACAGTATTTGGTTTCACAATGAGCCACACCTCTCATACACGTGATTTGGAAAAGCCTGCCCTCTCCATACAAGCTTAACTCAAACAGTTTGGGTGGTACCAACAGAAGCATGAAAAGAGGAGTGATGCTTTATGATGTACAATCCTAACTTATACTAAAGGATTCTTATGTACTAGCCTACATCCTTGCGTTGGTACACTACACACCCAATTTGTCCTTCATTTTGATCTAAGCGATGAAACACTATGCTGGCCTAACCTAGCTAAGGCAGTAAAGGCACTTGATTCCCTCGAGAGCTGGTAGCTATGATACCATTGAGCTTATAAAAAACCTAAATCACTGAGGCCTTGGCGTGCGTGTGCTTCTGTAACAGTTTTGTGAAGAGTAACCACAGAAGCATTTAGTTGGAAGGAACACACCTATGAATCACATTGCTTTCGTTATTTGCGAAAAGAGAGTGAAGCAAAAGAGAAAGGAGGGGGAAACGTAGCTGGCATCTTAACATACTAGGACTTTTAATGAGCAGCAAGCAGTCATGGCGGAGCATGTAAAATTGCTTCTAAATCAATAAATAGACGAGTCAAACCAGGAAATAATTGACTGCTGAATGATGATCTGTCAAAATACATGAGCATTGATATTGTCCTCAGCATGCTAGCTTGCATTCAAAACTCGATGGCTGTGGATTTTCATAGCTTTGCTGTATCTGGCTTGAATAACCTGCTATTCTCACACAGCCAGCCAGATGCGATCATTTTAATGGATAGCCATGTCCCCCTGTGATGGCAACCATCCCGATACTATCTATAGCCCTTCCACAAAGAGGAACCTGTTACATAGCCATCTGTGTCAATATCCAGTTTTGAATAGGGCTGGGTGGTATACCGTATTGTACAATATACCGGTATTGGTGCACGGACCGGTTTCACTTTACCTTCTTTAAAATGGTATTTTAATGTTCGATTTGTTAAATGTGATATGCCGTGTGTAACGTCAATTTTTATTGTTCACTCCGCTACGTTAGTCATCCCTCTCTCGCTCTCTATGCCGCTTTCCACACAGACGTAGCCCCGTCCCGTCACTCAAGGACCGCTGTTGCTTGACCATGAGACACTTGTGCTCAGTCTATATGGTCAATGCAGCACAAACAATGTTGATGACAATGATGCCCGTTTTACTTCTTAATATAAATCCACTAGCTTTCTATAAATTACACTAGTTTGTTTCTTACATCTGCAAAAAATGGCTAGTTTGTCTTCTCTTAGCATATTGGGCCTAAATCTTGTTTGACGCCAAAGCTAAATCGCTAGTTAGCTAGCTAAGTAGCTAATGGAATTTACTGAGTCAGCACAAATGTAACTAGCTATAAAGCCTGATAAAACCAGTGATGTTGTAGACCGAAATCAGCATGTTTATGCAACAGAATACGGGAAGCATGAATATGTTAGCTACATGAAGTAGCAAAGAACAAAAACAGTAAATGTAGCCAAAGATTATAGAGTCCCCTAGAGAACACTTCAGTTTCTACCCTCACACAATAACACTTCCCTGACATTATTAATTAATTGTAATGTAAAACACCCACTATTAGAGGTCGACAGATTAATTAGGGCCGATTTCAAGTTTTCATAAATCGGTAATCAGCATTTTTGGACACCGATTACATTGCACTCCACGAGGAGACTGCGTGGCAGGCTGACTACCTGTTACAAGAGTGCAGCATGGAGCCAAGGTAAGTTTCTAGCTAGCATTAAACTTATCTTGTAAAAAACAATCTTCACATAAATCACTAGTTAACTACACATGGTTGATATTACTAGTTTATCTAGCGTGCCCTGCGTTGCATATAATCGATGTGGTGCCTGTGAAATTTATCATCGAATCACAGCCTACTTCACAAAACGGGTGATTAAACAAGCGCATTCACACAAAAAAAACAACCCTGTCGGTGCACCAATGTGTACCTAAGCATAAACAACACCTTTCTTAAAATCAATACACAAGTATAATTTTTTTAACCTGAATATTTAGTTAATATTTCCTGCTAACATTAATTTATTTTAACTAGGGAAATTATGTCACTTCTCTTGCGTTCTGTGCAACAGAGTCAGGGTATATGCAGCAGTTTGGGCCGCCTGGCTCGTTGCGAACTCTGATGAACATTTCTTCCTAACAAAGACAACCAACTTTGCCAAACGGGGGATGATTTAACAAAAGCGCATTTGTGAAGAAAAAAAAACAATCGTTGCACGAATGTACCTAACCATAAATATCAATGCCTTTCTTAAAATCAATACACAGATGTATATATATTTTTAAACCTGCATATTTAGTTAAGAAATTCATGTTAGCAGGCAATATTACACTAAGGAAATTGTGTCATTTCTCTTGCGTTCATTGCATGCAGAGCCAGGGTATATGCAACAGTTTGGGCCGCCTGAGTCGTTGCGAACTAACATGCTCTCATGTTCTGAGCAAGGAACTTAAAATGTTCGCATTTTTACATGGCAAATATTGCACTTTTACTTTCTCCTCCAACACTGTTTTTGTATTATTTAAACCAAAATTGAACACGTTTCATTATTTGAACCTAAATTGATTTTACTGATGTATTATATTAAGTTAAAATAAAGTGTTAATTGTTCATTCAGTATTGTTGTAATTGTCATTATTACAAATACACTGCTCAAAAAAATAAAAGGGAACACTTAAACAACAATGTAACTCTAAGTCAATCACACTTCTGTGAAATCAAACTGTCCACTTAAGAAGCAACACTGATTGACAATAAATTTCACATGTCGTTGTGCAAATGGAATAGACAACAGGTGGAAATTATAGGCATTTAGCAAAGACACCCCCAATAAAGGAACTGTTCTGCAGGTGGGGACCACAGACCACTTCTCAGTTCCTATGCTTCCTGGCTGATGTTTTGGTCACTTTTGAATGCTGGCGGTGCTTTCACTCTAGTGGTAGCATGAGACGGAGTGTACAACCCACACAAGTGGCTCATGTAGTGCAGCTCATCCAGGATGGCACATCAATGCGAGATATGGCAAGAAGGTTTGCAGTGTCTGTCAGCATAGTGTCCAGAGCATGGAGGCGCTACCAGGAGACAGGCCAGTACATGAGACGTGGAGGAGGCCGTAGAAGGGCAACAACCCAGCAGCAGGACCGCTACCTCCGCCTTTGTGCAAGGAGGAGCACTGCCAGAGCCCTGCAAAATGACCAAACGGTCAGAAACAGACTCCATGAGGGTGGTATGAGGGCCCGACGTCCACAGGTGGGGGTTGTGCTTACAGCCCAACACCATGCAGGACGTTTGGCATTTGCCAGAGAACACAAAGATTGGCAAATTCGCCACTGGCGCCCTGTGCTCTTCACAGATGAAAGCAGGTTCACACTGAGCACGTGACAGACGTGACAGTCTGGAGACGCCGTGGAGAACGTTCGGCTGCCTGCAACATCCTCCAGCATGACCGGTTTGGCGGTGGGTCAGTAATGGTATGGAATTTCTTTGGGGGGGCCGCACAGCAATCCATGTGCTCACCAGAGGTAGCCTGACTGCCATTAGGTACCGAGATGAGATCCTCAGACCATATATGCTTGTGTGGTTGGCCCTGGGTTCCTCCTAATGCAAGACCTCATGTGGCTGGAGTGTGTCAGCAGTTCCTGCAAGAGGAAGGCATTGATGATATGGACTGGCCCGCCCGTTCCCCAGACCTGAATCCAATTGAGCACATCATGTCTCGCTCCATCCACCAATGCCACGTTGCACCACAGACTGTCCAGGAGTTGGCGGATGCTTTAGTCCAGGTCTGGGAGGAGATCCCTCAGGAGACCATCCGCCACCTCATCAGGAGCATGCCCAGGCGTTGTAGGGAGGTCATACAGGCACGTGGAGGCCACACACACACACACTACGGAGCCTCATTTTGACTTGTTTTAAGGACATTACATCAAAGTAGGATCAGCCTGTAGTGTGGTTTTCCACTTTAATTTTGAGTGTGAATCCAAATCCAGACCTCCATGGGTTGAAAAATTTGATTTCCATTGATAATTTGTGTGATTTTGTTGTCAGCACATTCAACTATGTAAAGAAAAAAGTATTTAATAAGAATATTTCATTCATTCAGATCTAGGATGTGTTATTTTAGTGTTCCCTTTATTTTTTTGAGCAGTGTATATACACACACAGTAGGGCAAAAAAGTATTTAGTCAGCCACCAATTGTGCAAGTTCTCCCGCTTAAAAATATGAGAGAGGCCTGTAATTTTCATCATAGGTACACTTCAACTATGACAGACAAAATTAGAAAAAAAATCCAGAAAATCACATTGAAGGATTTTTAATGAATTTATTTGCAAATTATGGCAGAAAATAAGTATTTGGTCACCTACAAACAAGCAAGATTTCTGGCTCTCACAGACCTGTAACAACTTCTTTAAGAGGCTCCTCTGTCCTCCACTCATTACCTGTATTAATGGCACCTGTTTGAACTTGTTATCAGTATGAAAGACACCTGTCCACAACCTCAAATAGTCACACTCCAAACTCCACTATGGCCAAGACCAAAGAGCTGTCAAAGGACACCAGAAACAAAAAATTGTAGACCTGTACCAGGCTGGGAAGACTGAATCTGCAATAGGTAAGCAGCTTGGCTTGAAGAAGTCAACTGTGGGAGCAATTATTAGGAAATGGAAGACATACAAGACCACTGATAATCTCCCTCGATCTGCGGCTCCACGCAAGATCTCACCCTGTGGGGTCAAAATGATCACAAGAACGGTGAGCAAAAATCCCAGAACCACACGGGGGGACCTAGTGAATGACCTGCAGAGAGCTGGGACCAAAGTAACAAAGCCTACCATCAGTAACACACTACACTGCCAGGGACTCAAATCCTGCAATGCCAGACGTGTCCCCCTGCTTAAGCCAGTACATGTCCAGGCCTGTCTGAAGTTTGCTAGAGAGCATTTGGATGATCCAGAAGAAGATTGGGAGAATGTCATATGGTCAGATGAAACCAAAATAAAACTTTTTGGTAAAAACTCAACTCGTCGTGTTTGGAGGACAAAGAAGGCTGAGTTGCATCCAAAGAACACCATACCTACTGTGAAGCATGGGGGTGGAAACGTCATGCTTTGGGGCTGTTTTTCTGCAAAGGGACCAGGATGACTGATCCGTGTAAAGGAAAGAATGAATGGGGCCATGTATCGTGAGATTTTGAGTGAAAACCTCCTTCCATCAGCAAGGGCATTGAAGATGAAACGTGGCTGGGTCTTTCAGCATGACAATGATCCCAAACACATCGCCCGGGCAATGAAGGAGTGGCTTCGTAAGAAGCATTTCAAGGTCCTGGAGTGGCCTAGCCAGTCTCCAGATCTCAACCCCATAGAAAATCTTTGGAGGGAGTTGAAAGTCCATGTTGCTCAGCAACAGTACCAAAACATCACTGCTCTAGAGGAGATCTGCATGGAGGAATGGGCCAAAATACCAGCAACAGTGTGTGAAAACATTTGACCTCTGTCATTGCCAACAAAGGGTATATAACAAAGTATTGAGATAAACTTTTGTTATTGACCAAATACTTATTTTCCACTATAATTTGCAAATAAATTCATTAAAAATCCTAGTGTGATTTTCTGGATTTTTTTCTCTCATTTTGTCTGTCATAGTTGAAGTGTACCTATGATGAACATTACAGGCCTCTCATCTTTTTAAGTGGGAGAACTTGCACAATTGGTGGCTGACTAAATACTTTTTTGCCCCACTGTGTGTGTAATATATATATATATATAGAGATTGCATGTCTGTGTGCTCGATATATATTTTTCTACTTTATTTGTACACATATATATAACCCAACCTCACTAATGCCCTTAGTAGCTGAATGGATGCAAGTCCCTGCATCAATGTTCCAACACCTCTTTTCTCTGTATATATATATATATATATATATATATCAGTGTCGTCGCTCTTGCTGCTGACGATTCTGATCCACCTCTACGTAGACAACACCATTCTGTATACATCTAGCCCTTCTTTGGACACTGTTAACAAACAAGTTTCAATGCCATACAATACTCCTTCCGTTGCCTCCAACTGCTTTTAAACGCTAGTAAAACGAAACGCATGTTCTTCAACCGATTGCTGCCCGCACCTGCCCGCCCGACAAGCATCGCTACCCTGGACGGTTCGGACTTAGAATATGTGGTTAATTACAAATACCTAGGTGTCTGGTTAGACTGTAAACTCTCCTTCCAGACTCACAATAAGCATCTCCAATCCTAAATTAAATCTAGAATCGGCTTCCTATTTCACAACAAAGCATCCTTCACTCATGCTGTCAAACATACCCTTGTAAAACTGACCATCCTACCGATCCTTGACTTCGGTGATGTAATTTACAAAATAGCCTCCAACACTCTACTCAGAAAATTGGATGCAGTCTATCACAGTGCCATCTTTTTTGTCACCATAGCCCCATATACTTTACACCACTGCGACCTGTATGCTCTCGTTGGCTGGCCCTCGCAACATATTCGTCGCCAAACCCACTGGATCTAGGTCATCTACAAGTCTTTGCTAGGTAAAGCCCCGCCTTAGCTCACTGGTCACCATAGCATCACCCACCCGTAGAAAGCGCTCCAGCAGGTATATTTCACTGGTCATCCCCAAAGCCAACACCTACTTTGGCCGCCTTTCCTTCCTTTCCTCTGCTGTCAATGACTGGAAAGAATTGCAAAAAAAATCAACTCCCTCTCTTAACTTTAAGCATCAGCTGTCCGAGCAGCTTACCGATCACTGTACACAGACAATTTGTAAATAGCACACCCAACTACCTCATCCCCATGTTATCTTATGCTCTTTTGCACCCCACTATCTCTACTTGCACATCTATCACTCCAGTGTTAATGCTAAGTTGTAATTATTTCACCTCTATGGCCTATTTATTGCCTTCCTTAATCGTACTACATTTGCACACACTGTACATAGATTCTATTGTGTTATTGACTGTAGGTCTGCTTTGCTTTCTCTTGGCCAGGTTTGTTTATTCCATGTGTAACTGTTTGTCTCACTGCTTTGCTTTCTCTTGGCCAGGTCGCAGGTTTAAATGAGAACCTGTTCTCAATTGGCCTACCAGGTTAAATAAACGTTGTTTTTTTTTTTTAATACATAAAAATTGAGTGAAAAACATTCCCAGAAGAGTGGATGCTGTTATAGCAGCAAAGGGGGGGACAAAGTCCATATTAAATGCTCGTGATCTTGGAATGAGATGTTCCACAAGCATGTGTCCACATACTGTACATGACCAAAAGTATGTGGACACCCTAGGGTCACGCACTATTTGTAAATGTATAAATAATTATTCCAAAACATAAAATATCCTCAAACCATCTAAAAATGTTTTATTTATTTTTTTAAATACCGTGATATATGTTGGCCATATCGCCCAGCCCTGAAGATGCTAAAGTATTATACAGCCAACAAGAACCTCATCTGAAGTGCCTGTCTGTTCGTCTGTCTGTCTGTCTATCTATCTATCCGTCACTACAGTAAGTTTGGTTATAAAATGTGTTGGTAGCTAGCCAGCCTGCTTTCCATCTACCAGTCAAACAGCTGTCAAAAACGTTAGCTAGGTTAGTCAGCTGTCAGTTGTTGATTTACAGTAATCCAGTGGTAACAGCTAGTGGCTAGTTAACACAACAGCGTTTGCTTGCTTACCTTTGCCATTCTGCCAGGCTGTGTACCAAGACAGGCTGAGAAACGACGTGAAGAAAATGATAGCAGTGGCAACCGTTCCATTTCTGAGCCTCATCTCATTTCAGCGATTTTCTCAACGAAGCGCGGGGACCCCGGGGTCGGCGTGCCTCACTCACTGCCTTCAGGGTTTTCAATCCAGGCAGAGGTGCGTACATACAGTAACTCGCCTCGTGTAGGAAAGGAACTGAGGTTTGAGAAATTGGGCTGGCTTTAAAGGTGGATTTTGTCTTTCCTAATCGTTCCCGGTCTGTCGCAGTGACTTGTCGATCTCTTTCCCTCTCGCTTGAGGGTGGCCAGTCACGAGGCAACCCTTCCTACACCGAGGCTTCTGCGCGTTCTACAATCTGAATCTCCCCGTGATGAGAGCATGGTCGGGCGGTATGCTTATTCACCTCCACTCAGTGGCAGTCACTGCACAAAATGATGGAGAAACGGAAGATTAAGATCCTGAACCTTAGTGTTGACGGTACGCCTCCTTGAACTTCTGCACTCTGATGATTCTGGGGATGGCAAGAGTAAGCAGAATCAACTGGTTTGACACGAAGAGAACATCTGCATTAATCTAGATATCGTTATTTTCTACTTATCAAAGTTAAGCAGCAAACACTGGAAAAAAACTAACTTTATCTCGTTACTGTAGCTGGCACATTTAGAAGCTAGAGGGTAAGAGTTAAGGCCAGTCTTTTCTAGGAACCAGACCAATATGTGGTGGCTGTGCTTCTCTACAGACCTTAACTAGTATCGTATTTACATTTGAGTCATTTAGAAGGAGCTCTTATCCAAGATAAGGTTAAATAGATTCATCAAGACACTGACTTAGTTACACCTACAGTAGCGGCTGGCAGGCTAATACATAGCTAGCTACGGTACCTGTCTGATAAGACGCTGGTTACTGGCTGGTTATACTATTGACGCTTCTTGAACATGAAATTATTAGCTAGCGTTAGCTACGTGATAGATAGCTAAATGGCAGTATAACAATTAAAAACGACGTTTGCTACACTCACCCTCTGGTACACTGTTGCAGTCTGAAATATGTGTATTCTCGAAGTTCACCAAATTCGTGTTTTGTCACGAATAATCATTGATTGGGGGGAAAACTAATTTATCTGCAAATCATTCTGTCAGGCAACGCTAGCGGTCTGCCAAGGCACGAGGCGGCGCCGCCTACTCAAGACGCCGGTTGTTGCCGAGCATCAACACACCGCGAACTTGCGCAGCATTTATGGGATGCGCGAGTAAAACACACGCCTCTCTTCAGCATCAAAATTAGAAAATATACCGTTTGTCAAAAAATCTGCTACCTTTTTTTATAACTAAATATATGAAGCACTACTTTAGGACTGATGGGTCGAGCATTTATTTTGCGGCCTATCATTTTTGTTTATGTCTAAAGAACGCCACCGTGCGTTCATACGATCATTCTACAGCTGCTAGAGAAATATGCATCTTAAGCATTGCATAATTATGCAGAGCATACCTAAATTAAGACACCTAATGATAAAAATAAAAAAATAGAACACTATCAGCTTTACTGGTAGAAAACACAAGCACCAATACACATAATGCTTCAAAGATACAGCGAGTGAAAGATTGGGAGGACATTTCAATTATTTGACCAAATCATTTGTATTTATGTTCCCAACATTGCATGTACAGTTTTACAATCTATAACAATGTATCATTAAACTTCTGCTTTAGATCATGCACAATGTCATTGACATGTACATTTTAAAAGATGTTTTCTTCAAACTCAGCACAAAATAGAAATGTGACTTGACAGTATGCGGCACTCAACAACATTCAATATCAAAGTCAAGATCTATTGTCCACCAGGAGTCTACTTTAAGTGGATTATTGATTTGTCAATTTCTAGCTGTTGAACAGAAGATTGTGAAAAAGCTTGGTGGTAGCATTGGAAAAACATTTTCAAAGCAAACCATTCTGTACATTCAACATCTTCACATAAATAGGAACAATGTATATCTACTTGTCTTTATATTCACATTCTGTAGAAGCTTTCCCTTGAACTGTGGAAGCACTTTAATCAGTTAGTGCAAACTGGTTGATATGGGGGACATCTTAAATGTAGTTGTTACCTCTACATGCACCATGGTTAGACCACTCACACTCAGCCTAGAGAAGATCTAGAACTGAAAATCCCCACTCCCAATTTCTCTTCAAAAATATTCCAGAACTAGAGCTTTTAGATCCTCCCATTCTGTTATGTGTTTGAGTGGTGATGAATATGGTCTGAGGACAGCTGTTGTGGCACCTAGAGATGCTAACACACTGTCTTGTATTGGTACACGTGTGTCATATTTGGCACTGTGCAGTAAATTAATATAAACTGTGGATGAAGTTCCTCTCAGTAGGGTGTGGCTTTGTAGTAGTCTTCCAGGGGGATGAGAGACACCCCTCCAACCCAATCCTGGAGCCAGACCTGTTTGAGCTCTAGCTTCATAAAGAACCAGTTGTGTCCCACTGGCCATTTCCGCATCACAGGGTGTCTGGAGGGAGAGGACAAAAGACAGCATTATACACACACTAAACAAGCAGGCTATGTGTAGTCCCTGACTTCATTACTGGTGAGAGACAATTGGACAGCCAAACACACACAGAACATGTTCAGGGAGGACAAGTGATAAACATGCACACACACCTAGAGAACATGGCCTCCTGGGCAAACTCCACCTCCTCTGGGCCCACTTCCACCATCTTGCCTGTCAGGGTCAGTCTGGCACAGCGTGGGTCTTCAGGATCATACACCTGCTGCCTGTGGGAACAGAGCACAATGTGTAACCGTCACACACAGCAAGACTTGAAATATGCCACTTCAACCTAGCACTGGGTGGGTGACACTCAGTCCTACCTGCAAAAGTCTCCCTCTGCCTCTGAAAAGGTGAGAGAGGCAAATGGGAAGCTTCTCAGGTCTGCTACAGAGTTGTCCATCAGAGTGACATAGAAGTAGACAACTCCTGTACTGTTGTCCATTGGGCCATCACTGACCGAGAAAATATTCCCGAAAGGAAGGCCCTTAATCTGAGGATACAAAATCAAGTTGTTATATACAGGTACATAATACAGGCTTCAGACTACCTGGCTCTGGTCTGAAAACAAGGCTTAATAGTACATTGAGTGCTAATGTGCTTCATGGAGCAATTGCAATGCTGAGGAGAGGGCACCTTATGTAAGTCTACAAGCTTTACTGTACCTTGTCTTGAGTGGAAATGGTGGCGAGATGTCCCCAGTCGCTGTAGTGGGCCATGTATCTGGCGGTTCTCGCAGTCTCCTGATGTGGGGGAGGTGAGGGGGCACTGGCGGGCGCTTTCACCTCCTCCATCCGATAGGAGAACACCCTGGACGCAGATGACACGGGCGCTGCATCCTCCTTTTTCGATTTGACGGTTTCTTTGGGCTTCTCCGCACCATTTCGTAACACAGAGGGCGGGTATGCCTGTTTCCACAGCCCGCTGTTGTCCACTAGCAAAGCGGGGGCGACCTCTTCCTCGGAAACGGCGTCCAGCTCTCCCTCCACCACGACATCGTTGGAGGCGACAGCCCAAGATACTGAGTTTCTGAGAGTGTAGCTCTCACAAAGGCACAGCAGCGCGGCAAATAATGCCAGGGAAAGATGATGTGACTTCATCAAACTGCTGGATATCTACTTTCCTTCTTGAGTTCGTCCTTCTGTCTATGTGTGTGTTTACTGACTCACGTGTATCTGTGGTGTTTTCATAACACAAGGCGAGGATTGGGCGGAGCCACAAGTTACACAATTGGTAGACGAGAATTGCCACAGCGCCACCCTCTGGTACGCCAAGGAATTATAGGGTGAACGTTGCCCTCCTTTCTATATTGAGAAATTTACTCAGGCCAGAACTATTACTTTCCTACTCCTCTATGGTATTTTGCAATAGACATTGAACAAGAGTCATACATGCTGCTTTAAATTTGTTTTGGCAAATTTTATATTTCTGTGCATTAATATTTCAGTGGTGCTTTCTAAAGATGTATATTTGCTTTGAATATACCCCAAATAGTTTTGAAATGAAATACTTTAACTGCTCTGTTAGTGTGGTCAGCAAAAATAAAATGACAGAAAACATTTGTATTTTTATTATTCATCATAAACAATTAGAGATAAATAGTTAGAACAACACTGGGGCATCATAGTCACATACATAAGCATGTATTACTTTCATAAATATCTTATACATTATTTATTTCTGAGATCAAATTAAAATGTTATTCTAACAATATATCAATAATATTTTCCCCATCTCTAACATAAGCCCAGAGTTTGGGACAAAAATATGTTTGGATCAAAACCAAGAGAGACAGAAAAATAATTCAGAGATAGAGAACCATTCTACATCATAGTCATCCCATACGCAAACATACAATACAAAAAAATGTCACAAACAAAGTAAGCCTGTTACAGTCAAGGGAAGCCGATTTTACAGCTTACCTATAGCTTTTGCTTCCAAGGTCAATTCAATTCCACTTCAATGAACTCAACATCTCACTTTGTCCATCACTCGCGCTACATTCCCATTACTACTGTTGTTGCTGTTTCTCTCCCTCTGTCTTGCTCCGTCTCTACCACTCTCACAACTTGCAATTGAGCCATTTTAGCAGACACTCTTGCCTATAGCAACTAACAATAAGTGCATTTAAATAAGGAACTCCCCCTATCTCTCTCTGCATCTTTCTTTCTTTCTTTCTTTCTTTCTTTCTTTCTTTCTTTCTTTCTTTCTTTCTTTCTTTCTTTCTTTCTTTCTTTCTTTCTTTCTTTCTTTCTTTCTTTCTTTCTTTCTTTCTTTCTTTCTTTCTTTCTTTCTCATTCTATCAGTCCATGGTCTTGTCATTCCAGGCCATTGACTTCCTCTTGGCCAGTTCCATCCAAGATGGCTGCCCCCCACTGTCAGAGATGGTCTGCAGGGGGGATGATGACGAAGGTGATGATGAAGGAGATGACGACGTTGCCATGTTCTTTCTCAGCCATTTGTGCTCTCTGTCTGCATGCCTGCCTGCCACTTTGGTTGGGCTTGATTCTGAGAGAGGAAGACATAGAGACGTTAATGACAATAGAAATTAATAAGATCTTAACTATGCACAACCGTAGCAACATTTATAAAATGTTATAACTATAACATATAATTCAGTCGTTTTTTCAACCTATCCTATTTAATTAACATCTCTGTACCTGGCCTCCCATCAAGTTTAGCAACTTTAGTGTTTCTGTGAGTGGGTGGCGTTTTGGAAGGAGCAGCAGATTCAGCTGTGGGCTGAGACTCAGGTGGGGTCCTTGTTCTCCTGAGCTCCACCTGTATGGGGGAGGAGAGTGAGAGTGAAATTAAACTCTGTTTGTTTGACACCTCTGTTCTCAGATGATGTGTGAATGAAGTGGTTACCTTGCTCCCAGCAGGAGGGGTCCACTCCGCCCGTTTCTCCAGAAAGGCTGCCCTCCCTCCCACTGTCCCTGGCCTGTCCCGGTCCACCCACTTCTCTGTTGGCACAGCCTCCTCACTCTTCCCCTGGAGGACAAAGGTCCTGTCACCTCTCCCTAGTGCTGGGACTGTAGCTTGGACTGGGGCTGGGTTTGTTGTTGGGGCTAAGGCTGGTTTGGGCTGAGGGGTAGGGTTGTGACCTCGTGTGATCCAGGGGGGCTGGCTGGGTGTGGAGCTTGGGCTTGAAGAGAGGGAAGACGAGGCCAGGGGCTGAGTGGAAGTGGCACCTATTGGGGCAGATCGTAGTGTGGCTTGGGCTTGGGTCTGTGGAGTGGAGCGCAGGGTGTGCTGGGTTGCTCGTAGGTTGGACTGTGAGGTCACCCGAGACACAGAACTTAGGGTAGATTGTGCTAGCGGTTGAGGGGCGGTGGTTGGTTGTGCTGCCCAAGTGTTGGTTTGGTTTGACACATGTGTTGATGGTTTTGTGTTCTGTGTTGATGGTTGAGTCACTGTCTTTGGTTGTGTTGTGTTCTGTGTCTGTGGTGTTTTGTCAGTCTGCTGTTGTTTTGTGGTCTGTGTGGGTGTTTGTGCTGCTGTCTGTGGTGGTTGTGCTGAATTATGTGACTGCAGTAGTTTAGCAGTCAGGGGTTGCATTGGGGTCTGTGATTGTGGTTGTGCTGCGGTCTGAGCCTGTGGTGGCATTGTCGTCTGTGTCTGTGGTTGTGTTGCATTCTGTCTCTGAGTTTGTGTCATGATCTGAGCCAGTGACGACGTCTGTGGTTGTGTTGTGGTCTGACATTGCGGTTGAGTTGGGGACTGCATGCCAGTGAACTCTCTGGGTAGACTGCTGGTGAAGAGCTGCTGGAGGCCCCTGGTCTTCCCCCATGCCATGCTCATCCAGGATACGGTAGCCTTGGGGGGCACCTGGGGGCCAGTCGTGGGGTCCTGAGTGGCTGAGGAGGTAGTGTGGGCTTCCATGGCTGGGACAGGGGTGGTTTGGACCACCTTAGGGATAGCTGGGGTGGTTTGGGCCTCTTTAGTGAGAGGTGAGGGGGTAGGCTGGGCTGAGGTTACTGTAGACATGGGGTTAGACACATTCACATGATGACACATAGTACTGTCATGGTGTTACAACAAACACAATGTTCCCTCAGAGGAATAAGTCTTTATCATTCTGGTGTAACCTGCCATTTTTATTCTAGTGTAGCATATCTCCTTCATTGGTTAACTCCCTTGATAACATAGAGATGATATATTCTGTAGAAGTGTAGCTTGGGTACAAAGTCCAGCACTGACATCCCTATCCAGTAAATGCATGATAATAATATTGTATATTATGTTCATTATTTACCCACATGGCTGAATATTCCGCCATTTCAGAGAGGGAGTCTCACCTGCTTCTCTGAGGGAGCCGGCTCTCCCCCTGGGTGAAGACAGTGTTGTTGGGGCATCCCAGGTGTTTGTATGGAGCTTTTGGGGCATTGAGTTGGTTGGCGGGGTGTCCTGTAGCCCCTCAAGCCCGGTGGGTTTTGAGGAAAGGGTGTAAGGGGTAAGAGGGAGAGCACCCACCTCCTGACTTTGACGGTTAATCTTGAGATCTGATTGGCTGGTGGCTGACTCCGCCTGGACCTTCAGAGAGAGATAGGTGGAGCGAAGCTTCACGCCAAATGCCGATTTCCCCTCTTCCTCCTCTTCCTGTGCCTCCTCCTTTGCTTCCACTGCCTCCTCCACTCCCTCCCTGCTCTCCTCCTCCATCTCCTCCCCTTCCAAGACTTTCTCCCCGATATCGCTGGCAGTCAACTCCTCTTCTTTGGGCTTGGCTCCCTCTTGCCTGCCCCCATGCTGCTCCTGCCCCCTCCGGCTGGCGTTTGAGGAGGTCAACTTCACCTCTGTCCCCTTCTCCCTCCCCTCCCTCTTCGCCCCAGCCCCAGCCTGCTCCACCACTCCCAAGAAACCATCACTTCCCATCCTGGGTCTCTCCCGCTCCCTGGCAGAGTTGATGGAGAAGTGGAAGGATCCAGAGACTGGCCTTGGCTCTGCCTGACCTGCGTCCTCCGGCCCAGCAGGTGGCTCTGTGGTACTCTGACCAGCAGCCACAGTCTCTGGCTTCCACCTCAGAGAGGATGTTCTGAGATCCACCACTGAGGCCAGGCTAACTGCGGGCTGGGCGGCCGGGACTGGGTTTTCTTTGGTGCTACCCTCGGTGCTGGGGGTTGAATCTTTCACACCACTCTTGCTCAGGATGTCCCTCTTGGTTTGGGATGGGGCTGAGGGCTTGGGGTCTCCCAGGGACAGTTTCAGGGTCTGCTGTTGTGGAGTGTATCTCAGGTCCTGTACTGTGGTCACAGAGGAGGACTGTGGCTGTTTGCCTGGCACAATTTCCACTGGTCTCAGAGCAACCCCAGGATGCAGCTGCTCCTGTGGAGAGGGCTTGCAGGGGAGGGTTGGGGTGGAGGTGGAGGTTTTTGGGCACCCCTCAGCCTCTGTGGGACCAGACTTAAGGGGTGTCAGCTCTGGGGGTGCAGTGGGGGTGGTCAACCCCCCTTGCTCCAACTTTTGGATCTGGGTAGAGTGAGAACGTAAACGTGTTTTACCCCCAGTAATAGCAGGCCCGTCCTCTTCCTCCTCTGTCAAGGGCCGGTCAAAGTTGTTAAGACTCTCTGAGCGTGGTCTCGATTCAGTCTGAAGAGAGCGAGAGCGAGAGCGAGAGAGAGAGAGAGAGAATGAGCAAGACAGAGAGACAGACAGACATACAGACAGATCATCGAGCAATAGTGTATCCAGTATTTTGATCTTTCCTGAGCCTTCCTCTATGTGTGAGTTCCAGAGGCAAGGGCCCCATGTGTAGTTGGTATGCCCAAGCAGAACTCACCATGGTCAGCCTTTTGTTCTTGGCACTGGCCCTCTGGTTCCTGGGCTTGATGGACATACGGTGGCGGGCGGCAGAGTTATCCAGGGAGGGGGTGAACTGGGCTGGGGTGCTGAAATCCAAGGCAGGAGAGGCAGGGGAGAAGGCAGAGAGGGGGGCAGATGGGGTGGGGTGCACGAAGCTGGTAAGAGGAGGTTTGAGCATGGGAGAGAGGGGATGGGACAAGGGTTGGGAGGTGGCCTATGAACAAAGAAAACACAGAATAAAGATTTGGATTTATAACGACTCATAGTTGATATCAAGTGATATAGTGACTGACCCGCAAACAGGAATCGGTATTACCTGCTCTTCCTCCTCACTTCCTGTTCCTGCTAAACTCAGAGAGCTATGGTGCCTGGGAGGGGCAGGGAACTGTGGAGGAATGGGGAAGGGTTTGGTTGACACACAATGGCTGATGAGGAATGCAAAGTTCAACTATTGGCACTGTTGGAATGCAAACATACAGTTACATACCGACTCATTGAGAGAAAATGGAGGTATGGAGGGTTTTATGGAGGAGGAGGTTGAGGGTGGAGGTTGGCGAGAGTATGGAGACAGTACCTGAGGATGCGGTGCACAAAGTCTCACCTTGTAAGATGCCCCCCGGGGGTGTCTGCGGTCGCCCATGGAGATTTCGGGAGGGCTGTGGGGCAGACCATCATCTTCTGAGCTGCCCCCCAGGTCCTCTGGACGTTTGATTGGCAGGACCATTGGGGATGGGCCTAGACGCATGTTCTGCTGCTGGAGCTTCATCTGGCCAATCAGAAATAATATAGAAACCTACCTTGAGATCTGCTTGGTAACCCATTGATGTCAATTCCTGATTTACACAGAAAGACGAGGGTTCATGAGGTGTGGGATTCCTTTTGAATGGGGGTTGGGCCTTTGAATGCACATGCATGTTTCTAGATCCAGGGTACACCACGGAATGAAGACTCACCTGGAGTTCTTTGATCCTGCCTTGGACGTTATCCTGGGATAGAACCCTGGGCTGCTCCGGACCAGACAGATCCTGGTCGGCCAAGAAGATACTGTCATGTGACAACGCCCGTGATCCCAACACGCCTGAACACCTGGGGAATATGAATGTCATGGAATCAATCATACATTTGTAAATATACACACACATACGCACGCACACACACACACACACACACACACACACACACACACACACACACACACACACACACACACACACACACACACACACACACACACACACACACACACACACACACACACACACACACTTACAGATGCTCAGCTGAGCCCAGCCCCTCCGCCTCAGTGACATCACCAGCAGACTGGCTGAGTTGGGTCTCTCTCTTGGACCTCCCAAACAGACGTGTCTTCAGGGTCTTCAGCTTGGACTTCCTCTTTCCTGGAGGATACAGGCCTTGGTCATGATGCACGCATACAAATGCATTCTTATTGATACTCATCCATGCTTTAACCGCTACAGATACAGACACACTGTCTACACTCATGCAGACACACACTCTGACTCGCCCACTCCAATACAGATAACGTAACAGATACAGACACACTCTCACACACACTAACATGTGCCTAGTTAGATACACTCTACTCACACTCCTACACACATACTCAGTCTAACCCACTCTAATTTATGTTTTTAACAGAGATAGATACACATGTACACTAACTGAGCTTTTACATGCTTTCTGAACATTATCCAAGTTTTCCAGTGCCTCACCTCCTGTAAGGTCATCAGCGCTGCCCTCCGCATCTCCTGCAAAAGACTCCATCGCTCTTTCCTTTCAACAACTGCAGGAGGAATATATATATAGAGAGAGACAGGGATCAATAGAGACAACAAGGAAACAGAGAGACAGACAGACCAACAAATGGAAGCAGAGATAGCCAGAGAAGCCAGCAGTCAGAGAAGAAAGAGCGACACGGAGATGTTGTGACATACAGAATGTCCTTTCTACCATGGAGTGAATTCTCAGACTCGGTACTCTCTGGCCATGGTCTCTGCGAACACGCATCTATGCTGCACATGTATGAGTCTGATAAAACACACCCAAACAGGACACTATCTCTCACTCCACCTGAGCGCAAAGGTTTATTGGCACTTAGACTTTACCTTCAGCTAGTCAGGAAGGTGGGGTGAGAGAGAACACACTCTACTTCTCCATACCTGGATGAATCACTGTTTATAACATATAGCAGATGGACACATGGTTAATGGAACTCTAATAGACGGGGATGGAAAAATCTATTAAGTTAACACACACAGGTGCACACACACACACACACACACACACACACACACACACACACACACACACAAAACCCACCACATGTACAAATGCAAACACACACACACACGCAGACAGACACACGTGTCAGTGCAGTACACTCTGTGATGACCCAGGTAACACACCCTCTCTGTTGGTATTAGAGGCCTATAACCTGGCTCTCTAGTGAAGTACTGAAGTCTACACAGTGCGAGCTGCTGGTTGATGGCCAGAGGCTGATAAGACAGACAGCATGAAGCTATGGTGCGACATGCAAAGTTCAAACTGCTGCTGAGTCCCCATTGAGACTCAGGGAGTCTTCATGAGCTCAGTGGATCTCTGGGTCGAGTTGAAAAACACTACTGTTTCATAGTCAAAGGAGAGGCTAAGGGGGAGGCTATGTCCCAAATATAACACTTCATATGCTTTAGAGAATAGGTTGATATTCAATATTTTCACAGACCTCCAATGTAACAGCTGCTGCCTGCATGCACTGTGTAAAATGGAGTTTGATTCAAAAGTGGAACAACTCGCTATACCACAAGGCCCCTGAGGAATACGGTCAAAAGAAACCATACAGATCCCCAGAGAGCCGTCTAATGAGCCCAAGGAAAGCAGCACCAGAAAATAAAGATCATCTGCAGGATTATTGACATTGCATAGAGATCCCTAGGATTTCACAGCCCCACAATTCCACAACAGTAGACGAATCACCAACTTTCAACGTCCCAGACCCAGCGACACAAAACTTAGCTGAGATGCATTGATCATACAAGCACACAGACAGAGACTCACGCACAGTCGTGCACACACCCACACAAGAATATAGGCTAGTATTTGAACACATGATGTACATAATGTACTACATACTGTACACTGGACACATGCTGTACCTTGGCAAATAGACACGGTAAGCCAAAGTCAATTTGCTGGGGCAGCATAAGCCCATTCTCAAATATAAGTGCATTTAATAATGCATCTCTATCTAAAAGTACTTATCCTTTAAAGAATGCTACATTGTTAAACCAAATCTCCCCAGGGACTAACATTCCTGTGTTTACTTACCCAGTTCTACCAGACTCCCTTACTGCACTGTAGCTATCCCTCCCTCTCTCCTCCTCTTCCTTCTCTCCTCTACTCTCTCCAACAGCGTTGTGTTCTCACTCTCAGCAGAGGCTTTGTCCTTCTTTAAAGCCTCAGGCTGCGGTCCTCCACACCTGCAGATAGAGGGAGGGAGAGACTGAGAATAAGGACGGAGTGAAAGGAGAGAGTAAAGAGTAAAAGAGAGAGAAAAAAAGAGTAAAAGAGAGAGAAGTAAAAGAGAGAGAGAGAGAGAATAAGGACAGAGAGAAAGGCAGGGACAGAGAAGGTCAAGCTATGCCAAGGGCAGCATATGCAGACAGGGAGACAAGAGGGCAGAGCTGAGAGAGAGAATGAAGGAGAGAGAGAGAGAGAGAGAGAGAGAGAGAGACCGAGAGACCGAGAGAGCAAGAGAGAAGCCAGAGACTATTACATTAGTAGCACACTGTGGCCCACTGCGCTAAGCTCCTTATGAAACACTAACCTGATTTTAGGCCCAGAAATGAGGAGAGAGAGAAAAAAATAAAGCTGCAGTTGGAAATAGTACATTTACACATTACCACCACAAGACCACAATGCACTGGGGTGGGCTGGGCCAACCATAGACAGACACAGGGGTGTGATTTGAAGAAAGATAGAGTGTGTGTGTGTGTGTGTATTTACAAATGTAAACAACAAGTGTGTTGTTGAAGGCTTCAGGGGAAGCCCTGCGCTGTTAACAGTTAACAATGAGAAGCTTTCAGCTGAGTTTAAAGTTCCCTCCTTGGGCTAGCGTCATCAACACCTGGAGCCCATACTTTTCCACTTCATTTGCCAAGGGTTATTGACTTAACTTCTACAGGTGCGTCAATTTAAAATGAACTCCAATTGAGACTGTAGGAGATTTAACCTACTGGAACTGTTGTCATAGCTAGGACAATACATAGAGGCGCTGGGGATTTGCATGTCCACGCGTCAATCGCTCAGAGCTTTTGCATGCATGATCTTTCAGATGTGATAAAACAGTTTAGTTATTTACAGTTACAGTAAGCACAGTCCATATCAGTGTTGTGGCCAAGCCACTGTGTTGGGAGGAGAGAAGAGGGGCTCAGCCCTATGTTCCCCAACCTATGTTCCCTCAGTCCTATGGTCCCTCAGCCCTATGTTCCCTCAGCCCTATGGTCCCTCAGCCCTATGTTCCCTCAGTCCTATGGTCCCTCAGCCCTATGGTCCCTCAGCCCTATGGTCCCTCAGCCCTATGGTCCCTCAGTCCTATGGTCCCTCAGCCCTATGGTCCCTCAGCCCTATGTTTTTCTAATTTGGCACACAGAAACTTGAGGCCATGAGTAAAAAATGTAGTAAAAGATAATGGCACCAATTGGCCTATAGGTGGCACTGTTATAAGGTGTCTCACTTAAACCCTCATATCTGCCACACTGTTTGACCTAGAGACTTGAAACGTTGTATGTACAGTTGAAGTCGGAAGTTTACATACACCTTAGCCAAATACATTTAAACTCATATGCTAACGATAAAATTCAGTATGTACAGTAGTCCCATGGTACATCTCTTAACTTAGTTTAATTTACGTGTACATTGAAATCCTTTGTAAATCCTCTCCACAATGGCTTATCAACTTGAAACATTTTAGGGTCATCAACGACATTACCACGATGAACCATGTTACGTTTGGCATTGATATCTTAAAAAATAAGGAAACTATTAAGCATTCACTATTTTGACTATGTAAAGCTAACGCTTAAAAGGATCATAACAAACTTCTTCTCATGGACTAAAAGTCCGATTCACTCCAAGTTTGGACTCATCACAATAGTCTCGAAAGAGTTTGAGAAAATAACAGTGATGTATTCAAAGCTAAAAAAATACTTATTTACATGAACCACAGGACCAAATGACACCAAATGTGGAATGTGGGCACATGATACATGTCTTCATTTAGTTTAAGAAAATATAAGGGATTGGTCCGATGGCTGAGGTATTGACAAATCAAAAATCTGATTCTACATGTCTATTTATACCACTGTAAATCCACTCTACAGTGACCTATCAACTTGGCACTTGTCAACACTAACACTTGTTAACACTTATGGATGTCCATAAGATTAACCACATCGAATTTGGTATTGATATCTCAAAAAACAAGCTATTAGCAACTCATTCTTTGCATATGTAATGCTACTGCTTATAATCATCTGAAATCATCTTCTCCTCATGAACCATACGTCAGATTCACTACAGATTTTGTATTTAGACTCATTTCAGCATTCTTTAATGGTTTTGAGAATAAATAGTTGCTGCATACAAATATGTCCGCACTGTACCTATAGATGCACTTTAGCACATATGCTAACGATAAAAAAATACTTTAAAATCTTGTCTTCAAGAACCATTAACCAGATTGACTCCAGATTTGGTATTTAGAATCAAAAAATTATTCTCGAATGAATTTGAGAATGATTCAAAGTCGGCCACGCAACACAACTAGATAGCACCATATCACACCAGGGCCATGAAAACTGAACTGACGGACATGACAATGATTACCTACTGCATTCAGAGATAACCAACCTACAGCACTAGACTAATCTTCACTTGCTTATGGTATTGCGAGATAAACATGTTATGCATTCACCTGATAGCACATCAATCCAATCAAAATCAAATCCCCCCAAATATTAGCATAAACATATTTACCAGATGTTATTGCGGGTGTAGCAAAAATGTTTGTGTTCCTAGCTCCTAGTTGGAAGTTTACATACACCTTAGCCAACTACATTTAAACTCAGTTTATCACCATTCCTGACATTTAATCCTAGTAAACATTCCCTGTCTTAGGTCAGTTAGGATCACCACTTTATTTTAAGAATGTGAAATGTCAGAATAATAGTAGAGAGAATTATTTATTTCAGATTTAATTTCTTTCATCACTTTCCCAGTGGGTCAGAAGTTTACATACACTCAATTAGTATTCAGTAGCATTGCCTTTAAATTGTTTCACTTGGGTCAAACGTTACGGGTAGCCTTCCACAAGCTTCCCACAATAAGTTGGGTGAATTTTGGCCCATTCCTCCTGACAGAGCTGGTGTAACTGAATCTGTTTGTAGGCCTCCTTGCTCGCACACGCTTTTTCAGTTCTGCCCACACATTTTCTATGGGATTGAGGTCAGGGCTATGTGATCGTCATTCCAATTCCCATGACTTTGTTGTCCTTAAGCCATTTTGCCACAACTTTGGAAGTATGCTTGGGGTCATTGTCCATTTGGAAGAGCCATTTGCAACCAAGCTTGATGCCATCTATTTTGTGAAGTGCACCAGTCCCTCATGCAGCAAAGCACCCCCACAACATGATGCTGCCATCCCCATGCTTCACGGTTGGGATGGTGTTCTTCGGCTTGCAAGCCTCCCCCTTTCTCCTCCAAACATAACGATGGTCATTATGGCCAAACAGTTATATTTTTGTTTCATCAGACCAGAGGGCATTTCTCCAAAAAGTACAATCTTTGTCCCCACGTGCAGTTGCAAACCTTGGTCTGGCTTTTTTATGGTGGTTTTTCTTCCTTGCTGAGTGGCCTTTCATGTTATGTCGGTATGGCATATAACATATGTATGTTATGTCGGACTTGGTTTACTGTGGATATTGTCACAGCCGGACTGGGGACCCTCTCTGCGGGCCCCGGACTGGGCACCCTCACTGCGGGCCTCGGACTGGGCACCCCCGTTGGAAGCTCCCGACTGGAGGCCATCGCTGGAGGCTCCGGACTGGAGGCCGTCGCTGGAGGCTCCGGATTGGAGGCTGTCGCTGGAGGCTTTGTGCCATGGATCCTCACTGGAGGCTTCGTGCCATGGATCCTCACTGGAGGCTTCGTGCCATGGATCATCACTGGAGGATTCGTGCCATGGATCCTCACTGGAGGCTTCGTGCCATGGATCATCACTGGAGGCTTCGTGCCATGGATCATCACTGGAGGCTTCGTGCCATGGATCATCAGTGGAGGCTTCTTGCCATGGATCATCACTGGAGTCTTTTTGCCATGGATCATCCCTGGAGGCTTTGTGCCATGGATCATCACTGGAGGCTTCGTGCCATGGATCATCACTGGAGGCTTCTTGCCATGGATCATCACTGGAGGCTTCATGCCATGGATCATCACTGGACTGGAGAAACACACAGGAGGCCTGGCTCTGGGAGCAGGCACAGGACTCACCAGGCTGGGAAGACATACAGGAGGCCTGGTGCATGGGGCGGGCATCGGATACACTGGGCCGTGAAGGCGCACTGGAGGTCTCGATCGCAGAGCCTGCACAACCCGTTCTGGCTGGATGCCCACTTCCACCTGGCAAATGCAGGATGCTGGCACAGAGCACACCGGACTGTGAATGCTCACTCGAGACACCCTACCCATCACCCCATAACACGGTGCCTGACCAGTCACATGCTCCCCACGGTAAACACGGGGAGTTGGCTCAGGTCTAAACTCCAACTCCGCCAATCTTCCCGTGTGCCCCCCCAAAAAAACATTTTGGGAGCTGCGTCTCGGGCTTCCGTGACCTGGTCTTGTCCCCTGCCATTCTCTCCTCCCCGGTCCAGCTCGTCCTCCCGGGTTGGCGCACGCTGCTTGATCTTTTGGTGGTGGGTAGTTCTGTCACGGCCGTCTTCCTGGAAGGAATAAGTGGACCAAAGTGCAGCGTGGTGAGCGTACATTTTAGTTTTTTATTTTAAACTGTCACCAACTTAACAACAAACTAAAGAAACAACCGTGAAGCTTACAGGGCTAAGTGCCACAAACACAGTTAACTCCCAATCAGAGACAATGATAGACAGCTGTCCTCGATTGAGAACCATACCCGGCCAACACATAGAAACACAAATCATAGAAATAAAGGACATAGAATGCCCACCCAAATCACACCCTGACCAAACCAAAAAGAGACATAAAAAAGGCTCTCTAAGGTCAGGGCATGATAGATATAGATGCTTTTGTACCTGTTTCCTCCAGCATCTTCACCAGGACCTTTGCTGTTGTTCTGGGATTGATTTGCACTTTTCGCACCAAAGTACGTTCATCTCTAGGAGACAGAACGTGTCTCCTTCCTGAGCGATATGACGGCTGCGTGGTCACATGGTGTTTATACTTGTGTACTATTGTTTATACATAGGCTGTCATTGAAAATAAGAATGTGTTATTAACTGACTTCCCTAGTTAAATAAAGGTTTTAAAAAATTATAATAAATTGCCTGTGGGTTTTCACAACCAAATAATGTCTGCACAAACTGTCAGAAACCATCTCAGGGAAGTTCATCTGCGTGCTCGTCGTCCTCACCAGGGTCTTGACCTGACTGCAGTTTGGCATTGTAACCGACATAAGTGAGCAAATGCTCACCTTTGATGGCCACTGGCACCCTGGAGAAGTGTGCTCTTCATGGATGAATCCGGCATTCAACTGTACCGGGCAGATGGTAGACAGTCTGCATGGCCAGGATCTGCACACAATTCCTGGAAGCTGAAAATGTCCCAGTTCTTCCATGGCCTGCATACTCATCAGACATGTCACCTATTGAGCATGTTTGGGATGCTCTGAATCTAAGTGTACAACATTGTCTTCCAGTTCCCGCCAATATCCAGCAACTTCACACAGCCATTGAAGAGGAGTGGGACAACATTCCACAATACACAATCAACAGCCTGATGAACTGCGAAGGAGATGTTGTGCTGCATGAGGCAAATGGTGGTTACACCCGATACTGACAGGTTTTCTGATCCACGCCCATAAATTTTCTTTTAAAGGTATCTGTGACAAACAAATGAACATCTGTATTTCCAGTCATGTGAAATCCATAGATTAGGGCCTAATTCATTTATTTCTATTAACTGATTTCCTTATATGAACTGTAACTCAGTAAAATCTTTGAAATTGTTGCAGGTTGCGTTTATATTTTTGTTCAGTGTAGTTCAACTAACACCAAATGACTGCAAAATGTAGTTAAACTAGTTGAACTACATGTAGTTCACTACATCCCAACTCTGCCCCCCCCCCCCCCCCCCCCCCCCCCCCCCCCCCATCAGAGTCAAAGACGAATCTCATCTGTCACTCAAAGATTTGTGGTGTTTTCCATGGGATTATATTTTCCTTCATTGCAGAACCTTGTTGAGTACCAAATATTTTCAAATTAAGCGTCGGCCGTGAAACTACTCAGTCGGTGCATTCAGAAAGTATTCAGACCCTTCCCATTTTTCAACATTTTGTTACGTTACAGCCTTATTCTAAATTGGATTAAGTAAAAAAAAATCTTCATCAATCTACACACAATACCCCATACTGCTGTTCAAAAGTTTGGGGTCACCTTGAAATGTCCTTGTTTTTGAAAGAAAAGCAAAAACAATTGTCCATTAAAATAACATCAAATTGATCAGAAATACAGTGTAGACATTATTAATGTTGTAAATTACTACTGTAGCTGGAAACGGCTGATTTTTTATGGAATATCTAAATAGGTGTACAGAGGCCCATTATCAGCAACCATTACTCCTGTGTTCCAATGGCACGTTCGGTTAGCTTATCCAAGTTTATCATTTTAAAAGGCTAATTGAATATTAAAAAACCCTTTTGCAATTATGTTAGCACAGCGGAAAACTGTTGTTTGATTAAAGAAGCAATAAAACTGGCCTTCTTGAGACTAGTTGAGTATCTGGAGCATCAGCATTTGTAGGTTTGATTACAGGCTCAAAATGGCCAGAAACAAATGACTTTCTTCTGAAACTCGTCAGTCTATTCTTGTTCTGAGAAATGAAGGCTATTTCATGCGAGAAATTGCCAAGAAACTGAAGATCTCGTACAACGCTGTGTACTTAATCTTTTCTTTTTATTGGCCAGTCTGAGATATGGCTTTTTCTTTGCAACTCCGCCTAGAAAGCCAGCATCCCGGAGTCACCTCTTCACTGTTGACGTTGAGACTAGTCTTAATTTCTCAGGACAAGAATAGACTGACGAGTTTCAGAAGAAAGGACTTTGTTTCTAGCCATTTCGAACCCACAAATGCTGATGCTCCATATACTCAACTAGTATGAAGGAGGCCAATTTGATTGCTTCTTTTTCTTTAATTAGCACAACAGTTTTCAGCTGTGCTAACATAATTGCAAAGGGTTTTTTAAATATTCAATTAGCCTTTTAAAATGATAAACTTGGATGAGCTACAACAGCGTGCCATTGAAACACAGGAGTGACAGTTTCTGATAATGGGCCTCTGTATGCCTGTGTAGATATTACATAAAAAAAGTTTCCAACTACAATAGTCATTTACAACATTAACAATGTCTACACTGTATTTCGGATCAATTTGATGTTACTTTAATGGACAATTTTTTTTCTTTTCTTTCAAAAACAAGGAAAATTCTAGGTGACCCCAAACTTTTGAAAGGCAGTGTATAAAATGTTTTAATATAACGTGTTAATTTAGGTATTCAGACCCTGCTATGAGACTCGAAACTGAGATCAGATGGATCCTGTTTCCATTGATCATCCTTGAGATGTTTCTACAACTTGACTGGAGTGCACCTGTGGTAAATTCAATTGACTGGACATGATTTGGAAAGGCACACATCTATCTATATAAGGTCCCACAGTTGACAGTGCATGTCAGAGCAAAAACCAAACCATGAGTTCGAAGGAATTGTCTGTAGAGCCCCGAGACAGGATTGTGTCGGGGGAGAAGGGCCTTACTCAGGGAGGTGATGGTCACTCTGACAGAGCTCCCTAGTTCCTCTATGGAGATGGGATAACCTTCCAGAAGGACAACCATCTCTGCAGCACTCCACCAGGGACTGGGAGACTAGTCAGGTTCGAGGGAAAGATGAACGGAGCATTAACGTGTCAGCATTGTTATGTTTTCATGTCCAGATGCTGTCCTGTCCGGTTCCATGGGTATGTCATTTTATGCAAAACATTTTTTAAAGAGGCAGATCTTTAAGACGTGAAGGTCAATCAATTAGGAAAATTTCAAGAACTTTGAAAGTTTCGTCAACTGCAGTCGAAAAAACCCTCAAGCACTACGATGAAACTGGCTCTCGTGAGGACCGCCACAGAAAAGGAAGACCCATAGTTACCTCTGCTGCAGAGGATACGTTCATTAGTTAACAACCTCAGAAATTGCAGCCCAAATAAATGCTTCAGAGTTCAAGTAACAGACACATCTCAACATCAACTGTTCAGAGGAGACTGTGTGAATCAGGCCTTCATGGTCGATTTGCTGCAAAGAAACCACAACTAAAGAACACCAATAAGAAGAAGAGACTTGCTTGGGCTAAGAAACACGAGCAATGGACATTAGACTGGTGTAAATCTGTCCTTTGGTCTGATGAGTCCAAATTTGAGATTGTTGGTTCCAACCGCCTTGTCATAAAGAAAAACTCTTGAATGAGTAGGTGTGTCCCAACTTTTGACTGGTACGGCATGTAAATAAGATATTTCATTTTTTTTTATTTGAATACATTCTAATACACAAAC
This sequence comes from Oncorhynchus kisutch, assembly GCF_002021735.2. NCBI lineage: Eukaryota > Metazoa > Chordata > Actinopteri > Salmoniformes > Salmonidae > Oncorhynchus > Oncorhynchus kisutch. Next base: position 21,053,120 of record NC_034199.2, read on the forward strand.
ATTTCTAAAAAGTTGTTTTTGCTTCATTATGGGATATTGTGTGTAGATTTATGAGGGGGGAGGGGGGAACATTTTAATCCATTTAAGAATAAGGCTGTAATGTAACAAAATGTGGAAAAAGTCAAGGGGCCTGAATACTTTCCTTATTCACTGTACAAATGAAATGTATTACATTTAGTAATGATCCATGTAGTCTATTTGTACTAGAACTCTAATTATTGTCATTGCTCATTATACCTTCACATTTTAAATAGAGCATTTGGAAATGGAGACCAATGTCTAGACTGTTCCGTCAGTTCAGTTCACCTTGATGAATGTTGGCCATATGGTAGGTAATGTCAAGCTCATGAAACACGAGAAGGTAATTTATCTGTAGAGGACTACTCGGTACCCTATTTGAATGGGATAAAGTAATTCAATTTGTGATATACAGTATGTTTTTTTAAAAACCTATTTGCATTTATATATTATGGCAACCAAAAAGTTGTTATCATACTTACTGTGCGGACGTGGCTGGTGTTGGAGATGAATGAACCCAAATGTCATACTATTAGTGGTGCCTGGATGGGGGCTCACAGCTGTGTCACTGTCAGTTCACGACCTACACTTCGAGGCTATAGCATAATAGCATACAAGTACTGCTTGCGAACGACCACTGCTGTCCTCCGTCCAACGTTTACTATTCTCCAATCCTAACAGGACTAACCCTTAGTCTACTGCAAACAACGTCAAATCAAATCGACCAAAAAATTATAAACTGATCAAATCCACCAGTCTAAGCACCAGGAAAAATTATAAATAATTAATTATATTACGTTATCATAGGTTAACACCCAGGGATTATATTTGGCTTCCCTCTAGTCTAAAATGTCATATCGTTATAATATTTTTACAATTCTAGGGTTATTGTAAGGTGGACGAACTTCAATGTCCACTAGATGGCGCCATGTACAGTACCAGTCAAAAGTTTGAACACAGGTATTCATTCAGAGGTTTTCCTTGTAACTATTTTCTCCATTGTAAAATAATAGTGAAGACATCACAAATATGAAATAACACATATGGAATCATGCAGTAACCAAAACAAGTGTTAAACAAATCAAAATATATTTTATATTTGAGATTCTACAATGTAGCCACCCTTTGCCTTGATGACAGCCTTGCACACTCTTGGCATTCCTTCAACCAGCTTCACCTGGAATGCTTTTCAAACAGTCTTGAAGGAGTTTGCACACATGCTGAGCACCTGTTGGCTGCTTTTCCTTCACGATGTGTCCAAACTTTTGAATGGTACTTTACTTTCACAAAATGAAATGAAAATAATCCGTTTCCAGAAATTCAGAGAATTCTAAATGTTATGTACACTTTTAATGAATATGCATGTTTAATTAAAAAAAACAGGTTAAGAAAAGATTCAGAAACGACCAAACTATCATTTGGATCCACAATTCAGGTCCAATGTCCTCAGATACACATAATAAGCATTAGGAGCCCCCCAAAAAACAACCCAGTCAGACCAAACTACATGATAGATCATGTAGACTTAAAAAAGGCACTTGGTATGTATTATACAGGTACACACACACACACTGGACAGAGGGGGAGACATTTAGATTGAGAGCCCCTCTGTTCCAATAGGCCTATCAACACTTGCATTTAACTTACAATAGAGCAATGTATTGGACATGCGTTCTAAGTGGAATGCTACTGTGCATATTGGTGTAGCCATAGACTCCAGTTCCAAAGGTGTTATAATGTCTTAGTGTGTTTGCTGTGAAAGATATCCACTGTGGTCTCCTGGCACTGCCTCAGGTCATAGTCACAGTAGCCGATGGAGAAACGACCCTGGGGGAGAGAAAAAACATTGAATAAATACTACTGGATTATTATTCGGTTGGTTCTATATTTTTGACAATATAAAGTTAAGACTGAACATAGAGGGGAGAAATATCCCTGGTTGAAGTCTTGCCTTTGGTTTCTTGAAGTAATCCAGTCCTCTTCCTATCTTGATGATCCAGCCGTTGTCAAACCTTAGGGGATCATCATCATCATCATGCTTATAAAACCTACATAAATCAAAGACTCTAATGTGCATGCGCCATATGGTGCATTAAAGACCTCATTTAACCTAAGCCACTGATGCTATCTGATGCCACTGATGCATTCTGGGTGTGGAAATGGATTGATTGAAATTGATGGTATACCTGATCTCCCTGTCGTGAAAAGTGGAGTACTGGAGGTCCAGACACACATCCTGGCTCTGTAGACTCTGTTTGAGCTCTGACAGAGCACTGGCCTGCTGAGAAGAATTGTCCCCCTGCAACACACACAGACAGGTGGATTAGGGAAACAACACATGAGATACAGTAAGTAGCTTGGCATTTTGAGTAGGTTTATAACTGTACAATAAATGGAGCAACTAAGCTATAGACCTCTTACTACGAGTTCAAACTTCTGCAATACAAATACTCAGTTGTGGCATTGATTGATAATGATATCGATGCTATTGGTACTATATCTGAGTGTTTAACATATTGTCTGTCCCCAGAGTTGGTCATTTTAAGGGATTTTAATCTGGATTGTCTATCCCCAGCCTCAGATCAATTTAAGAGTATATGCATTGATTTGAACCTGACACAATTGATCTCAAAACCCACACAGATAAAATGTGAAAAACCCTTTTAACTCTTCATTGATTGATTTAATTCTTACTAATAACCCCCATAAATATTATAATATATGTCTAATGGAGTACTTGCATACGATCTCAGTGATCATTGTCCCATAGTATGTATTAGAGATACAAAACAGCAAAACACTAGTAATCCTTGTTTAATTAAGAAGATACATTTTTAAAAGTTCTGCTCAAGGGTTTCTACATGATGTGTTCCACTCTGATTTAGCAGCTGTCTCCTGTATTCCTGACCCAGAGTTGGCTCTAGAAAATGTATATTCCATATTTATTCCTCTGGCAGATAAACATGTCCCTTTTAAACAATTCAGAGTCAAAGATAGAAAACCAAGGATTCGATCTTCTGCGTTATCTGAGCTCATTCAGGTGCTTTTTATTTGAGAGAAACGGTGGTGTAGTTGACCCTGGTCTGTCAATTGCCTGCTCTTCCCTCTGCCAGCCATTAGCTGACTTGACAGTTAACCCATCAACTTCTAGTGAATCTTTGTTTTCATTTCAACATTTTACTATCTGTGATGTGCTAGATGCCTTGCTTAAAATTCATGTAAAAAATAAATACATCTGGAGCTGATTTGCTTGATCCATTTTTGCTGCAGCTCTCTGACCCCCTGATTGCTGAATCATGAACCCATATTTTTAACCTGACGATTATAGCTGTTACTATCCCCAAGGTTTGGAAGGCGCCCCATGTACTCCCCCTTCACAAAGGTGGTGACCCTTGTGACCTAAATAAATGATCGGCCTATTTCTAAACTTTCTTGCCTAGAGAAAATATTAGAATCCTTGATTAATTCTCAGCTCTTTCTTTGAAATGTATTCTAAATGTACATCCGTCAGGTTTTAGAGGGGTGGAACAGAGAAGGCTTAGTTAGTAGGCTAGTGGCCAATCCTCTAAAAGGGCTTCTGTTTTTGAGATACCCCAACACGAGGTACTGTATAACAAAGTACAACCATGTTTTTGGATGGTTTTATAAAAATATTTGACTGAAAAAGTGGTTAAATTCATAGATATTGTGACACACCCTCTTAACTCAAACAGTGCAGAATAAAACAGATAAATAATATGTACATAAAGACATATGAATGAGTGATGGTACAGAACGGCATAGGCAAGATACAGTAGATGGTATCGAGTACAGTATATACATATGAGATGAGTAATGTAGGGTATGTAAACAAAGTGGCATAGTTTAAAGTGGCTAGTGATACATGTATTACATAAAGATGCAGTAGATGATATAGAGTACATTATATACATATGAGATGAGTAATGTAGGGTATGTAAACATTATATTAAGTATCATTGTTTAAAGTGGCTAGTGATATATTTTACATCAATTTCCATCAATTCCCATTATTAAAGTGGCTGGAGTTGAGTCAGTGTGTTGGCAGCAGCCACTCAATGTTAGTTGTGGTTGTTTAATAACAGTCTGATGGCCTTGAGATATCTGTTTTTCAGTCTCTCGGTCCCCGCTTTGATGCACCTGTACTGACCTCGCCTTCTGGATGATAGCGGGGTGAACAGGCAGTGGCTCGGGTGGGTGTTGTCCTTGATGATCTTTATGGCCTTCCTGTGACATCGGGTGGTGTAGGTGTCCTGGAGGGCAGGTAGTTTGCCCCCGGTGATGTGTTGTGCAGACCTCACTACCCTCTGGAGAGCCTTACGGTTGTGGGCGGAGCAGTTGCCGTACCAGGCGGTGATACAGCCCGACAGGATGCTCTCGATTGTGCATCTGTAGTTTGTGAGTGCTTTTGGTGCCACGCCGAATTTCTTCAGCCTCCTAAGGTTGAAGAGGCACTGCTGCGCCTTCTTCACGACGCTGTCTGTGTGGGTGGACCAATTCAGTTTGTCCGCGATGTGTACGCCAAGGAACTTAAAACTTACTACCCTCTCCACTACTGTCCCATCGATGTGCTCCCTCTGCTGTTTCCTGAAGTCCACAATCATCTCATTTGTTTTGTTGACATTGAGTGTGAGGTTATTTTCCTGACACCACACTCCGAGGGCCCTCACCTCCTCCCTGTAGGCCGTCTCGTAGTTGTTGGTAGTCAAGCCTACCACTGTAGTGTCGTCCGCAAACTTGATGATTGAGTTGGAGGCGTGCATGGCCACGCAGTCGTGGGTGAACAGGGAGTACAGGAGAGGGCTCAGAACACAGTGTTGAGGATCAGCGGGGTGGAGATGTTGTCACCTACCCTCACCACCTGGGGGTGGCCCGTCAGGAAGTCCAGTACCCAGTTGCACAGGGCAGGTGATTAAACCACCATACGCGGGGGCCTATGCCTTATGATTAACGAGACGTGGTGTGATCACAACAACATACAGGAACTCAAGTCCTTCTGTTCACCTGACTTAGAATTCCTCACAATCAAATGTGGACCTCATTATCTACCAAGGGAATTATCTTTGATTATAATCACAGCCGTATATATCCCCCCCCCCCCCAAGCAGACACATCGAAGGACCTGAACAAACTTTTAAATTAGACATTTTTCAGATTTGACCTGACTATTTTTGTGTACTTCAACTATGTTAGGAATCCAATATGCCCACCATATACACTCAAACACCTTTGTCTGGGTATATAAAAAAAAGTCAAACAGACTGCTTGGCATGGCAACACCAAGTATTCCAAATCACACACCTCTTTGAGGATCAATGAGGCAACTGGGAGGCTCCAAATAAAGGAAATAGAATCCAACCCTGGACTCTGACACCTTCTGCCATGCTCTACAATTTGCCACCGCTGTGGTAGAACTTGCCCTTCCAGGGTTGGGCTCTTAAGTCACCTCCTTATCATTTAGAAGTGAGCTTTGATTCATTGCTAGTCCAATATTTCCACCTGCATCCAACCAACATGACCATCCACTGGCTCACTGCATTTGTGATGCAAATTGGGATGCTCCGGTGCACTCTTATCCTGTTCGGGTTGAGCTGCCACATTGCTTCATCCAGAAAATCATGTCCACCGTCATGGCTGTCTGCCCTGGAGTTACTTGGACTTGGTGACATTTATGGTGTATGGGGAGGATGAAACCACACATGACAAGAGCATAAGATAAGCTGTTCACCACCATGAACCAACAGCCTGACACTCAATGACTAGAAATGCCATCAACTTAGTGGGCCTTCACGTCATATGAATTGCACCTCTCCAATATCAATGCCAACCTGAATCTCCCAGAACTCTCCTGGATAAGCCTACTCCACCATCAGTCCTCCCCTCAGGTAGTTACTAGAGACAGAGACACCATGGAACTGGACTGTCAGGAGGCCATTCAACAGCCAAAATGCCACCTGGAAATGGCTGGTGTGCAATGCCTTCATATTTAACTATTTTGCTGCCAACCATGTGACACCTGAACTGGACTTGCATGTAAAGAATGATCTTTCATGCTGGGGTGACTCATGCACTGGTCTGGGAAACGGTGAAGTAATGTTTGGCAATTGTATTTATTTATTTAATTTCACCTTTATTTAACCAGGTAGGCCAGTTGAGAACAAGTTCTCATTTACAACTGCGACCTGGCCAAGATAAAGCAAAGCAGTGCGACAAACAACAACACAGAGTTACACATGGAATAAACAGTCAATAACACAATAGAGAAAAAAAAGTATATATACAGAGTGTGCAAATTAGGTAAAATAAGGGAAGTAAGGCAATAAATACACCATGGTTGCGAAAAAATAAAATATTGGCAATTAAACACTGAAGTGACAAATGTGCAGAAGATGAATGTGCAAGTAGAGATACTGGGGTGCAAAGGAGCAAAATAAATAAATAACAGTATGGGGATGAGGTAGTTGGATCGGCTATTTAGATGAGCTATGTACAGATGCAGTGATCTGTGACCTGCTCTGACAGCTGGTGCTTAAAGTTAGTGAGGGAGATAGGGTCTCCAGCTTCAGTGATTTTTGCATTTCGTTCCAGTCTTTGGCAGCAGAGAACTGGAAGTGAAGGCAGCCAATGGAAGAATTGGCTTTGGGGGTGACCAGTGAAATATACCTACTGGAGCGCGTGCTACGGGTGGGTGCTGCTATGGTTACCAGTGAGCTGAGATAAGGAAGGGCTTTACCTAGGAAAGACTTATAGATGATCTGGAGCCAGTGGGCAATGAACATATGCCAAACAAAAGGCACCTTAGAATGGTAAAACTTGCTGTATGTGATCGTTTATGGTGGCTGGGGATTGACTGTGAAATAGTGGTCTTTGTGCTCCATGCTTGTTCTGCTCCACCTCCTCTGCAACCCTTTTACTGTCCATCAAAGCCCAGGGATCATCTTCAAATGCATGCGTGTGTGGATCTGTGCTACGTCCCTCACAACCAACACTTCTTAGTTATAGTCTATGACCTCGCTATACTAAATAACCTCTACCATAACCTGAGGTCACTCTCCACCTCTACTGCTGGTGCTTGCCCCATTCCATAATCAATGCCAACCACCAACAGTTGATGTTCGCCAAATTATCATCCTAACTGACTTCCAAATGAATATATAAAAAATATGTAGGACGTGACCTGAATGACTTTTTAGCACATTCAACATAAACAACTCTGCCCACAGGTCAATTATGTGTTGGAAAGGTCTAAAGGCAAGTCTGTTTGTGACAGCCCTTTCACAGACTCCCCTTCACAACCAGACAACCAATCATTCCACTACTGGAGTTACCCCAGCAGCATTCAGGCTGGGATAACATTCCAATTAGTCAATGGGTCTCTTTGGTATGCAAGCTGCATCTGCAGACTGCCTATACCGAACTGTAGAAATGGAAACTGATCACCCCACAGCTCCAATACCACGCCAGCCATACAGGAAGGATACTGGCCTTGTCGCTGCAGCATGTCTAGAATGACCAGTTTGCTGTGCAAGCTGGTCAGACCCCAAAACAACAACCACCACTGGCTACTTTGTCTCCTCACCCTGTAAGGACACTCACATCCTGGTTACCTCAAAGACTGAATCAACATTGCACACTTAGTTTTAGTTGGGGAAAGAGGGTTGTACATATACAATACTAGAGTAGCTGACTGTTGTATTATGGTTGCGTTCCTGTAAAGCTACGGTGTGCTTGTGTCGTAAAAGACTTGTTATTATTTTTGTGGAATTGCCCAATGTTGATATGTTGTAAGTGTTTGAATGAGATTAAAACATGAACACATTTAAAAATGAGTTGGCTTTGGCTATTCAAACCAACAGAGGCATGGCAGTGACACTCATAGTCTTAGATATACCAAGAGCCTTATGAAACCATTTTAAAAGACAGAATAACACAGTACAAAATGAACAAGGGCTACTTGTATGCAGGCAAAGGTGATTGAGTGTAATCATGTTGGCCATATTGGATTCAGCATCAAATTGATTCACAACCATCTTTATAGACATGAGTGTTGTACACAATTCGGAAAAAATGCCTAATTTATAAAATATAAAGATAATCTGTGATGGCCCCCTGACTTAGTTGCAACAATAGGGGCAAAATATATTTTTTTTATCCTTTAAGGAACCTTGGAGAAAAAAATATATATATTTCAATGTCTGTGTCCACATGTTTTCCTTAGAGCCAATTACAATAGCCACAACATCAATTAAACGTGTAACTGTGTGCATTTTCATCAGGCAGGACCATACAGCACTGAATGAGTGCACATTTATTTGGCTTGGAAAGTTGTCTATTGAACAGAGACCAAAAAGTGTTCATCATAAATATTCATAGTTCATATTTCTGCCTATCGCATGTGTGTTTACAGATCTACATTTTCAAAATGCTTTAAGATATCCTAATGTGTGTTTCTGTATGTAGGGGATACAATTGACAATTTGTATTCCAAATTTGAGCAATATCAGAACTTGCAATATTGGGGTACAGGAGCTTGTGGCCCACTCCCCCTCCAGCCAGGCATTATTCTGCACTGTTTGAGTTAAGGGGGTTTGTCACAATATCTATCAATTTAACCACTTTTGCAAGGAACATATTTTTATACAAACATCCATTTCATATATGGAACACCTGAGAGATATAGAAAAACATGGCTGTGTTTTGTTACACCTCAGGTAGGGGTATCTCAACATTTTGTGGGCCTTGCCACTAGCCTACAGTTAGTTACCTCTTCCTGAGAGGTCAGGAGGTGAATCCTCTTCACCTTACAGCTGGCCTTCAGCAGCATCTCACAGAACCTCAGGAAGTTATACAGCTAAGAGGGCAGAAGGGTCAAAGTCAAGATCTCATGACTAAACCAGCATGGCAATGGCATCCAAGGCAGATTCCACTATCATACTAATAGACAAACCAGCTTTTGAGGGAGCAGAACACCCAGAGGTAATAGTACCTTTCTGCAGTATATCATTTGGTGAATGTGTTTGATAGTGTACGGGTAAATTACCTGGTGAATATGTCGGATGTAAGGGTCCTCCACCCAGACCTCAGTCACCCCCTCGGTGACGTAAGGCCTGAACAGAACCTCGTAACTATAGCCTGTAGCATCATCTGCTATCCGGATCTGCTCATGGTACTTCCCCTCTGAGTGGGAGAGGAGTTGAGAGAGGGAGGGATAAGAAGGGAAAGAGGCAGAGATAGGCAGTATTTATGTTACATGCATTTGAAATACACTGAACAAAAATATAAATGCAACATTTTAAGTGTTGGTCCCATGTTTCATGACCTGAAATAAAAGACCTCTGAAATGTTCCATTCACCAAAAACCTTATTTCTCTCAAATTGTGTGCACAAATAGTGAGCATTTCTCTTTTGCCAAGATAATACATCACCCTAACAGGTGTGGCATTTCAAGAAGCTGATGAAACAGTATGATCATTACATGGGTGCACCCTGTGCTGGGACAATAAAAAGCCACTCTAAAATGTGCAGTTTTGCCACACAACACAATCCCAAAAATGTCTCAAGTTTGAGGCAGTGTGCAATTAGCATGCTGACTGCAGGAATATCCACCAGAGCTATTGCCAAATAATTGAATGTTCATTTCTCTACCATAAGCTGCCTCCAATGTCATTTTAGAGATTTTGGTAGTACATCCAATCGGCCTCACAACCGCAGCCCACGTGTATGGCGTTGTGTGTGTGTGAGTGGTTTGCTGATGTCAGCGTTGTGAACAAAGTGTCCCATGGTGGCAGTGGGTTCATGGTATGGACATGCATAAGCTATGGATAACAAACACAAATGCATTTTATCGATGGCAGCTTGAATGCAGAGAGATACCGTGACGACATCTTGAGGCCCATTGTCGTGCCATTCATCTTTCCCCCTATCACCTCGCATGATAATGCCGGGCCCCATGTCGCAAGGATCTGTACACCATTCCTGGAAGTTGAAAATGTCCATGTTCTTCCTTCCATGGCCTGCATATTCATCAGACATGTCACCCATTGAGAATGTTTGGGATGCTCTGGATCGATAAGCATGTTCCAGTTCCCGCCAATATCCGGCAACTTCGCACAGCCATTGAAGAGGAGTGGGACAACATTCCACAGGACACAATCAACAGCCTGATCAACTATGAGAAGGAGATGTCGGGTTGCATGAGGCAAAAGGTGGTCACACCAGATACTGACTGGTTTTCTGATACATGCCCCACCTTTTCTTTTAAGGTATATGTGAACAACAGATGCATATCTGTATTATCAGTCACGTGAAAAACTTAGATTTATGACCTAATGAATTTATTTCAATTGACTGATTTCCTTATATGAACTGTAACTCAGTAAAATCTTTGAAATTGTTGCAGGTTGCGTTTATATTTTTGCCAAGTATACGTTTTTTAATTGCTTCTGAGTATTTTGTATGCTGTTGGATCCTGTATTTTACATTATAGCCATTACCATATATATGATTGAATATTATCTGCTGTTGGCTTGTGTGGATGTATGTATGTGTTATGCAACATAGCTGACTTGAAACATTGTTAAAAGTATCAGGGCCATGGGACTTTCTCATGATGGAAAAATACAGAGAAGCATGAAGACAGGAACTGTTCAAATTAGTTGGGAGGGCGGCACATTCAGATCGGGGTGTTGTGAGAACAAGTGGTCTTTTGTTAGATAACAGGAGCCAGGTGCGAGATAACGGTATGGAGCATGAGAGCCTGGATGTTCTTCACAAGCAAGTTACATCTATCAACAGAAGCGCCTAGAGGCGGGGACCCGCCTGAGCGCCTGCAATAGGCTGAGCAAGTTTAAACCACGCCCAGTCTCTACTGTGATAGGCCAACAGACGGGTTGGAACTGTCTATCACAGTATAAAGAATACTGTTTTACATACGTCTTGTCAGTTCCCTGTTCTGCCCTGCGTGGTATTACAGTGAGCCCGTATATACGAAAGTTGCATTTGCCATTTATTACTTAGCTAATAAAAAATACATAGTATAAAATTGGTGATTCATTGTTATATTTATCCTGATACCAGATTCGAATTTACGCAACCCTAACAATGCTAAACTACACTCCAATGCATTTTGTAACAAGATCCTTTCAAAAGCTGCAATTTATATTTTCAAAATAACTAAATACTTTTCTATACCATTTCTTTACAGCGGTTCAATTTTGTGGCCCCCTTTCACCCTACATTGGAAACAAAAAGTCTGATGGCACTATGGTGTGATAAGATTGTCTGCTAAATAAACAAAATGTACATGTAAAAATGAACAACTGCAAAGCATGCTCAGTATTACTCTAATGAGCTAGGCTCCGTAAAATGGTCAATGACAATACCCAGTGTGCTTTGCAGTTGTTCACTTTCACATACATTTTGGTAATTTAGCACACCCTTACCCAGTGACAGTGCATCCAACTAAGGTAAATAAACAACAACATATCACAGTCATAGCAAGTAAGGTGCAGGAATGATTCCTTTGGGAAAGTGACATCCGTTCTCTGAGATCCATTACCTTCTTTTAGTTGGTTGACATGGACTTTGATCTGTTCTGCTCGGTCCATGTAGCTCTTTATCTTCTGTCTGTAGTGGACTTTCTTCGAGTCATCTTTTACAGCTGTGAACAGATGAGTAGATCAGTAAATCAGATGTCACCCTCATACCCCTGTGACTGTGACAGTGTGTGTGTTACCTTTCAGCACGTCCATCAGTAGCTGGATCCCCTCCTGGTAGCACACTAGCGACTCCTGGAAGCGCGAGCTCTGGTCCAGCTCCACGGCTCGTTTCAGGACGGAGATGGCAGAGGTCTCCATACCAGGGACTTGCGTCATGGTTCACTATCTGGTAAAAATGGACTGAGATTTTGAGTTCAATGTGTCAAGTTGTGGATATTTGTAATTCACCTGGTTAGAGTATGCCATAGACGGCAAAGGAGTATGCACATGCTTCGTCCGTCCACAGCTCAGCGACAGGAATATTAAATTCGTCTGAGTCAGCTTGAGGTATCAAGTCTTCTTTGGCACATCTTCAGAGGCAATACAATGCATCAGTAGACCCTTCTTAAACTCCTCATACTTAGATTATATAAACATCGGATGACGAGATATCATTCCATTAATTCAAACGTAAATCTGATCAAAATCATCCTCTCATACCTACTAACTTCCTGATGTTGGTTTGTTTACTGGCCCGTATAAAGGTACGCATGAATAATAATTCCCCTGAGCAACATATCCACGGAAGTGAAATGCCTAAATTAAATATAAATGAATTAATTCTGATATACACATGTAAAAAATTTTGTCAAACCATATAGTTAATCATACAATATCACACTGTAAAAAAATCGACGTTTTTCACAAAGTTAATTGAAACAAATTAAAGCCATGCAGGAACGAAATGACCAAGTTTTGAAGTAGCACGGCAACGTTAGTAAGTGACTGCTATACTGACGGCTTCCGGTGAGTGTCGTAAGTGCTGAAACACTCTAGCAATTCAGTTTGCGTTTATTCAGCTGTATTTTGATGTTTGTTGAAAATATAATAAAAAAATATATATTGACCTTATAGTAACGACACTTTATATCTCGGTAGAATCACAATTTCCTTGTCGAATTCGCTTTTGCATTATAACCTTGACTTCCTTGCTAAAGACTTGTCTACCATCAAGTAAATATGGCTATGCTATGTCGTGGTCTTCACATACCTTCCCCAATTCAGGTAAGGAGTCTAAATTATTAAAGGCAGACTATCTTCCTGGCAGACAGTTGTAACTCAAATTTAAGCTATCAGTCAGATAACTGGTTGCTAGAACAACACATTTTGAAGGATCATCCGACTGTGTTCCTCCATAGTTAGAATAACATTACATTGTTTTTGGTTTTTCTTATTCTCTTCACGCCTTGCATATTTGATTATGTGTCTGTGCATTCTTACAGGCTTTAACAGAAACTACGCCCCTGCCTTGGTTAATTTCATTCCGAAGCAAGTTCACCAAAGCACGGATCCCACAAGAGGTAGGGTGCTGCAGACTTTCATCAAGGGCAGGCCCGTACAATCTAAATGCAATGAATACCTCAACTCAAAGCAAAAGTTTCTTACATATGTCCATAACCCTAAATGCTCCAGTGTCATCGTCAATGGCTGATCCCTGGCCATTATCCCACTCTCCGAGGGTGTTTCAGGGGGAGTGATATGCATGTCCATTTCACACCACACACTTTATACTAAGGTGAAACAGGACAAATATAAGCACTAGAGGTCCACCAATTAATCGGAATGGCTGATTAATTAGGGCTGATTTCAAGTTTTCATAACAATCAGTAATCTGCATTTTTGGACAACGATTATGGCCGATTACATTGCACTCAACGAGGAGATTGCGTGGCAGGCTGACTGCCTGTTACCTTGGCTCCTTGCTTCACTCGCATAAGTTGCTAGCTAGCATTAAATCTTATCTTATAAAAAACAAACAATCTTAACATAATCACTAGTTAACTACACATGGTTGATGATATTACTAGTTTAACTAGCTTGTCCTGCGTTGTATATAATCGATGCGGTGCCTGTTAATTTATCATTGAATCACAGCCTACTTCACTAAATGGGTGATTTAACAAGTGCATTTGTGAAAAAAGCACTGTTGCACCAATGTGTACCTAACCATAAACATCAATGCCTTTCTTAATAAAATCAATACACATGTATATATTTTTAAACCTGCATATTTAGTTAATATTGCCTGCTAACATGAATTTATTTTAACTAGGGAGATTGTCACTTCTCTTGCATTCTGTGCAAGGAGAGTCCAGGTATATGCAGCAGTTTGGGCTGCCTGGCTCATTGCGAACTGTGTGAAGAACATTTCTTCCTAACAAAGACCGTAATTAATTTGACAGAATTGTACATAATTATGACATAACATTGAAGGTTGTGCAATCTAACAGCAATATTTAGACTTAGGGATGCCATCCATTAGATAAAATACAGAACGGTTCCACATTTCACTGAAAGAATAAATGTTTTGTTTTTGAAATGATAGTTTCCGTATTTGACCATATTAATGACCTAAGGCTCATATTTCTGTTTGTTATTATATTATAATTAAGTCTATGATTTGATATTTGATAGAGCAGTCTAATTGAGAGTTGGTAGGCAGCAGCAGGCTCGTAAGCATTCATTCAAACGGCACCTCCTGCATTTGCCAGCAGCTTTTCGCTGTGCTTCAAGCATTGCGCTGTTTGACTTCAAGCCTATCAACTCCCGATATTAGGCTGGCAACACTATAATGCCTATAAGAACATCCAATAGTCAAAGGTATATGAAATACAAATGGTATAGAGAGAAATAGTCCTATAATAACTACAACGTAAATCTTCTTACCTGGGAATATGGAAGACTCATGTTAAAAGGAACCACCAGCTTTCATATGTTCTCATGTTCTGAGCAAGGAACTGAAACGTTAGCTTTTCTACATGGTAAATATTGCACTTTTACTTTCTTCTCCAACACTTTGTTTTTGCATTATTTAAACATGTCATTATTTATTATTTATGAGACTAAATAGATTTTTATTTATGTATTATATTAAGTTAAAATGAAAGTGTTAATTCATAATTTTTGTAATTGTCATTATTACACATATATATATATATACACACACACACACACTGCTCAAAAAAATAAAGGGAACACTAAAATAACACATCCTAGATCTGAATGAATGAAATATTCTTATTAAATACTTTTTTATTTTCTTTACATAGTTGAATGTGCTGACAACAAAATCACACAAATTATCAATGGAAATCAAATTTATCAACCCATGGAGGTCTGGATTTGGAGTCACACTCTAAATTAAAGTGGAAAACCACACTACCGGCTGATCCAACTTTGATGTAATGTCCTTAAAACAAGTCAAAATGAGGCTCAGTAGTGTGTGTGGCCTCAATGTGCCTGTATGATCTCCCTACAATGCCTGGGCATGCTCCTGATGAGGTGGCGGATGGTCTCCTGAGGGATCTCCTCCCAGACCTGGACTAAAGCATCCGCCAACTCCTGGACAGTCTGTGGTGCAACGTGGCGTTGGTGGATGGAGCGAGACATGATGTCCCAGATGTGCTCAATTGGATTCAGGTCTGGGGAACATGCGGGCCAGTCCATAGCATCAATGCCTTCCTCTTTCAGGAACTGCTGACACACTCCAGCCACATGAGGTCTAGCATGGTCTTGCATTAGGAGGAACCCAGGGCCAACCGCACCAGCATATGGTCTCACAAGGTGTCTGAGGATCTCATCTCGGTACCTAATGGCAGTCAGGCTACCTCTGGCGAGCACATGGAGGGCTGTGCGGCCCCCCAAAGAAATGCCACCCCACACCATGACTGACCCACCGCCAAACCGGTCATGCTGGAGGATGTTGCAGGCAGCAGAACGTTCTCCACGGCGTCTCCAGACTGTCACGTCTGTCACATGTGCTCAGTGTGAACCTGCTTTCATCTGTGAAGAGCACAGGGCGCCAGTGGCAAATTTACCAATCTTGGTGTTCTCTGGCAAATGCCAAACGTCCTGCACGGTGTTGGGCTGTAAGCACAACCCCCACCTGTGGACGTCGGGCCCTCATACCACCCTCATGGAGTCTGTTTCTGACCGTTTGAGCAGACACATGCACATTTGTGGCCTGCTGGAGGTCATTTTGCAGGGCTCTGGCAGTGCTCCTCCTGCTTCTCCTTGCACAAAGGCGGAGGTAGCGGTCCTGCTGCTGGGTTGTTGCCCTCCTACAGCCTCCTCCACGTCTCCTGAAGTACTGGCCTGTCTCCTGGTAGCGCCTCCATGCTCTGGACACTACGCTGACAGACACAGCAAACCTTCTTGCCACAGCTCGCATTGATGTGCCATCCTGGATGAGCTGCACTACCTGAGCCACTTGTGTGGGTTGTAGACTCCGTCTCATGCTACCACTAGAGTGAAAGCACCGCCAGCATTCAAAAGTGACCAAAACATCAGCCAGGAAGCATCCATGACTGGATTGACTGTGGGGCGGCAGGGTAGCCTAGTGGTTAGAGCGTTGGACTAGTAACCGGAAGGTTGCAAGTTCAAACCCCCGAGCTGACAAGGTACAAATCTGTCGTTCTGCCCCTGAACAGGCCGTTAACCCCCAGGCCGTCATTTGTTCTTAACTGATCTTGCCTAGTTAAATAAAGGTAAAATAAAAATAGGAACTGAGAAGTGGTCTGTGGTTATCACCTGCAGAACCACTCCTTTATTGCAAGTGTCTTGCTAATTGCCAATAATTTCCACCTGTTGTCTATTCCATTTGCACAACAGCATGTGAAATTTATTGTCAATCAGCGTTGCTTCCTAAGTGGACAGTTTGATTTCACAGAAGTGTGATTGACTTGGGAGTTACATTGTGTTGTTTAGGTGTTCCCTTTATTTTTTTTGAGCAGTGTATAAAACTCGGCATCATTTTTTTGTGGGGGTCCTCCAATAATCGGTATCTGCGTTGAAAAATCAGAATCCGTCGACCTTTAAGCACCCATTTATTATATTCTAACACTTGTTATATCCTAATGGCAATGATCATGGAAATTACATTTATAAACAAACCTTTGAATCCGTAGTAAATCTGTCTTTCTGTGTCTACAGATTCTGGATGAGCGGTCTCAAGAGCATGAGAAGTATGGTGGAAACCAGGAGCAGCCCCATAAGCTGCACGTGGTGACACGGGTCAAGAGCACCATGCGCCGGCCCTACTGGGAGAAGAAGCTAGTGGAGGGACTCTGCTTGCAGAAGGTGGGGCTCCTATCAGCTTGGATTAATAACCTCACATCTGAGGGATAGCCTAGTGTGTGGCAATCTTACCCTGCGCGGATGTAGGCGCAAGATTTTGCTCCAGCCAAACTGTAACACACCTGATTCGACTAATTGAAAGTTGCCCACCCCTAGCCTTTCCTCTAGCAGAGCGGATTTGTATTGAGTTCAGTTGTGTGTTGTGCTTGCAGTAATATAAAGTTATAATGATTCTAATTGCTAACACTGTAATTGTACTTTGCTCCTCTCCTCAGGCGTATGTACCTGTAATTCACAAGAACATCCCTTCAGTCAACAACCAGCTGAAATTCATCAAGCATCTTGTGAGGTAAGGCTGATCGGGTTTGCAAGACCTGTTATTACTTTGTTAGCGCAGGGCTATTATTAAATACATCTGTTAATTCCTGTCAAGTGTATGCTACTGTTTATCAATTGAGTGCGTGGTTAGTTGATCCTGACATCTGCTGTAATTCAATACAGATGAACTTTGACCACTTTTCCATCTCATCTCTCCATCTTTCTCTGTTCAGGATCCAGCCACTGAAGCTTCCCCATGGTCTCCCTGCTGAGGAAGACATGGCCGACACCTACCTGAACAGCAAAGGAGAGCTGATCGTACGACGCCTCCTCAAACCTGTAGAGTCCAAAGCCATCGAGTCATAGCCAGCACTACTCTATACCCAAACCATTTTGTCAGTGGTTCTGTGTGAATACTGAAAATGCATCCTCCCTTCCTCAAAGTAATCACTGACATGACTGGATTGGCTGTGTAGTGGATCCCATGCTTTCACCAATCCAATCTGTATAGAACACAAATTAATGGTTTTACAGTCTGGCCTACCAGAAATCAGCGGTGATTCAAATTACCATATTAGTGAAATCCCTGTACCTGTGTTCATTCTAGACCGAGAAACACTTCTATAGCTCACCCCTTTGTATTATATTTCAAATAAAAACATAACATTAACATGTACATGTTAATGTGTATAAAATACATCCATGCAATCGAGGAAGTCAGAGGAAAATAATGTGCCAGTGATGATCAGCTTATTTTTATAGAAAACTCAAACCTGTGCTACCAATCACATTGACACAAAGGAGGTGGCTGTGGAATGCAGCTGACCTTGGCACTTGCTCATGAAAAGCTGGATTGAAGTTTTCCCCCACAAATCGTGTCGACAAATGACATGGATCGATGTTAATTTAGCTAGCCATAGTGTTAGCAAGGATGATTATTTATAATGTTAAATGGTAACAGCATCAGGTCTGAAGGTATCCAGTTGTAGACTTCATTTGGAATCAATGAGTCAGTTAGGGCAGAAAGTTCATTGGCTCAGATAGGTATCCTTTTCTTTGCAGGTTGGAAATAAACAACCAAAAAGCACTTGAATGTAATTAAATATGAACTCGTATGATTAAGTCCACACACACACAAAACAAAGCATGGAAGACTGGGATAAATAGGAAAATGATAAACATGGGAAAGGAACAAAACAGGAAGAGATGGTTCTGCCGGTTAGTAGCCCAGCGAGAGAGACGGAAGTTGATGGCTGACAGGGTCTTCTAGTCGTCTTCAGAGTCTGAGTTGTGTCCTCTCCCCCTGATGGTCTTCTCCACTTTGATGAACTTCGAACCAGATTTCTGTGTCAGGGTGGGGGGCTCCATGAGGTTACCACTGGGGAGAAGACAAAGTGTAGGGAGTGGTGTTACGAGACTTGATCTGAACTAAGTAGAACTTAATGTCTAATCAGCCTATGTTTGTGCATGAACTGGTAAGTTTAAAAAAATTCCTTTTGCAAATGAACAATGGCCTCAAATGCCTAACAGGAAATACCTAGACAGATCATCTATCTAGAGGTGTGATTATCTTCAGGAAATCACTCCTGTCTGTGTACCTGTAGTTGATGATGTCAGAGCAGCCCATTCTCCACTCCAGCACCTCTGTGGGGAACTCGTCTGTGTTTCCTAGGTCTGTGAAACCCACTATGTAGTCCTTGGTCTTCCCATCCTTTACCAGCGCCAGCGTGGGAATCACCTTGATCCGCAGCCTATCTGTCAGGAATGGAGCCTTGTCCACATTCAGCTTGATGAACTTGGTCTCCAGGTGCTTCTTGGCCAGGACGCTAAGGTGCTTATCCAGGATCTTGCATCTTTAGAATGCAGGGGAGAGGAGACAGCAGGGTTAGCTCCTGGTAGAAGCTGCAATAAAGATTTCTTGGGCAATAAACCTCTTTCTAATCCTTTTATTAGGATTTAGGAGGATAAGCTCACCCTGGATCTCAATTAATTTGCAGCAATAAAACAGCAGTAGGTTTAGGCCTGTAATGGCAGGCGAAAAACAGGTAGAGAAGAAAACATTGCTGTGTTGCAAACCTGAAGGTGGAGTCTCTGTAGAAATGGCAGACCACTCGATTGCTCTCCTTCACCTCAGGGAAGAAGTCTTTCTCACTGGGAATCTCCTTGTACTCCCCGTGCCCTTTACCCAGCCACTCCTGAGGGGACAGAGAACAAACATGCCATGATGAGTGTTACTGGTATGAAATAACTGGATGGACTAAATAAAATGCTTGTTTGGCATCCACCATATGGCTCAGCCAATGTGACCACTCTGTCTTTCCCTCCTACCTGCTTTTGTTTCTGGGATTTCTTGAGGGCCTCCATCCTCCTCTCCTTCAGCTTTTCCATCTCATCGTCATCCATGCGCTCCAGCTTCCCCAGCTCTGCATCCAGCTGCTCCTCCACCATCCTGGCTGACTGCAGCACCTGCTGCTCCAGCGCCTTGGCCATGATCTCCATCGACTGACTCGCCATGATGAAGAGCCTTATGAAACTTCTGACACTCACTCTATATTCCTGAAGGGATGGGGAAGACTAGAATGAGAATGATTGCATTTCAGAGATTGAATTTATATGGTTGGCCCAACAATTAAGGCAAACTAATACCACAGATAGAACAATGAGACAGATATTTCACCTGATGTATAAATGTGAAGCATCCACTTGGCGTTTCCAAACACTACCAAATATGGTAGCGAGAGGAAGCCCAATGACCGGGCAGTCGGAGGAGATGGATTTTCTCTTTATTAAACGTTTGTTTCCAAAACTAGAACCTGTTATAAACAGATTATACTAAGTTTTGTACTGTTTTGCCAAAATCGCTTTATTTACAAGGAGTGAAAAGACGAGTGCACACGCGCACTTCACAGGGTAGGCCAACTGAAATTCGAAGACGTATGCTTGAACAGGGCAATAGGACTTCCTTAGTTCGTGCTTGGCTCTGCCCACTATGATTCATTTGTTCCCATTGGAAACGACATATCTGTCATATCATATCTTGGTTTAGTTAAACAAATCTTTGCTGGTGACCATGGTAACGAAGATATTTGTGCCTGGATGTTTTCAATAGATGAAAATAGCTAGCTAACCAGCTAAAGTTTTCCCATTTAAAAAGTTAGCTAACTAGCTAGTCTTAAACATATTTAGAAAGTTGTCATTTGATTACTGACCCACCACTAACAAATTACCATTGTCTGTTAACTAACCACTATAGCGAGAAAGCTAACGTTACTTAAGTTAAAGTCCTAGTTCAAGCTATGTCAGCTAGCTAGCTAACGTTATGTTTGTTAACTAGCTAAATTACTGTAGCATACTATTAATCGCATCATATTTCAGACAAAGTTGAGAAATAGAAAGTGTCCTACAATGAACAAAGGTACAATCACTGGCGTCGTTTTAGCCTAGCTGGCGCCATCAAGCCTGACCTGCCGCAGGTAGAGCTGCTAGGCTAACAATAACTTCGATGCAACCAAGAGAGTTTTTACATTGTGCTGGACTCTTAAAAACGTTCTTGGTTGTATCGAAACTAGACTAACAACTGCGCGGCCAGTCAGAGAACGCTAAATTAGCTAGCGAGCTGTCAAAAACGACCAAGACTTCACCCATACGTCCCATGATAAGATCAAAACCTCTTATATTAATATTATTTTAATAGGCCCTACTGAATGTATTATTTGCACATGACTTTATCAATATTACCACACTAACAAACTGGCAAGCCTACTTACCAAAAGCGGTCCGTACAAAAAGGCAGGATCCACTTTCTGCAGAGACTGCAGCGCGCGCAAAGACTACGCAGTATTACCATGGCTTTACGTCACAGGTAAATAAATAAAGGCTCGTTGCACTTTAAACATCATTGATAAGTAGTACCTTAGTCGCGTTCCTTATTTTATTGTGTAAAGACCAAACAGTTTTGGTTATTATAAGCAAGTGCTCGCTATAAGATGTCCACTATCATCCCTGGGCCCAAGAAAGGGAAAGTAACCATACGTTTCGACCAGCAGAAGCTTGACAACTCTTCCCTATAGGTTGGTCGCTTCGTTGGCGTAGGCGTGAACCTATTCTAGTAATTAAATACATTTTCAAAATGTGAAAAAACGATGTATTATTAGTTAGCTGGCTAGCAACAGCAGGCCACTGTGTGTAGGCCAGGGGTGGGGAGGTCCGACCTACAAGACCGTTTGATCAGGCCCCCGAGCCAATTCATGAATACATTTTTTTTATATATAAAAAAAAAGCTATTAGACGTAATTTTTTTTGGTAGCGCTAGACAGCTCGTCTTCACCTGCCTGTACGTCAGAAAAATTGCTACAGTAAATGTAAGAAACGTAGGTCCGTCGAAGTGTATTCCTAGTTTGTGGGGATGCACATGCAGTAATGAGAAAGACCAATTTGGAGAGTCATTACAGCTCGAAACATGCTAAACTGAATGAGTTGCAATGATAACTTCGTGTGGATAAAGTAATTGCTATTCAGCGGGGTTTGGGTGACCAACAAGCCGCATTTACGAAATTTAGTTTGGATGGGGAAAATTTGTAAAATAGTTGCTAACACCAGACAAAGTTAAATTGTTCCTTTTATTAAAATTATTATTTTGTATTTTCTTTTCTTTAGTCTCTGTTACTACAAGAACCCTTGTTTTGGTCTTGAACATAATTTTCTGTTGAATTTCAAAAGCCGGATAACAACTAGCTCAGAGTTTATGGTATAACCTATTTTCACTTTAAGTTGACTTAAATGGTGCAGATCTCGGTTCCTTATCTGTCAAAGGTGTGTATGGGAGGCGAAGTTAGGTGCAGGAGAGCAGAGTGTAGTGAACAGAAACCTACCCACATCCTGGTTTACTCTCTCCACCTGCCCATTACTCTCGGGATGAAAACCTGAGGTGACCGAGACCCACAGACATTCCATGAACACTCTCCAGACCCTGGACGTGAACTGGGGACCCAGATCAGAGACTATGTCCTCAGGCACCCCGTAGTGCCGGAAGACGTGAGTGAACAGGGCCTCCGCAGTCTGTAGGGCCGTAGGGAGACCGGGCAAAGGGAGGAGACGGCAGGACTTAGAAAACCAATCCACAACGACCAGGATCGTGGTGTTGCCCAGTGAGGGAGGAAGGTCCGTCAGGAAGTCTACCGACAGGTACGACCACGGCCATTGGGGAATGGGTAGGGGTTGTAACTTCTCTCTGGGCAGGTGCCTGGGAGCCTTGCACTGGGCGCACAACGAGCAGGAGGAAACATAAATCCTCACGTCCTTTGCCAAGGTGGACCACCAGTACTTCCCACTAAGGCAACGCACCGTCTGACCGATGCCAGGTTGACCAGAGGAGGGTGACGTGTGGATCAAACGGTGACTTGTAGATCAAACGGTCGCGGACAGCAGACGGGAAGTACAGGCGCCCAGCTGGACAATGGGGGGGGGAGTGGGCTCTGTGCGTAACGCCCGCTCGATGTCCTTGTCCAGATCCCACACCACCTTTGCCACCAGGCAAGAGGTCGGAAGTATGGAAGTGTGATCCATGGACCGCTCCTCTGTGTCATACATCCGGGATAGTGCATCTGCCTTAGCGTTCTGGGAACCTGGTCTGTGGGACAGAGTAAAACCAGAGAGCACGGCTCCTATCCCAGCCTCTTACGCGTCCACCTCCACTATGAACATCAAAGAGGGATCCGGATGAGGCAGCACGGAAGCCGACGTAAACAGAGCCTTCAGGTGACCAAAAGCCCTGTCCGCCTCAGCCGACCACTGCAGTGAGCACAGCACAACAAGGCGATTCAATAATGTATTGTATGCTGCTGCATAAATTATGTTATACACCAGGGAGATATGTACAGTGGGGCCAAAAAGTATTTAGTCAGCCACGAATTGTGCAAGTTCTCCCACTTAAAAAGTTGAGAGGCCTGTAATTTTCATCATAGGTACACTTCAACTATGACAGACAAACTTTTTTGCACGACTGTATACTGTAGCTAAGAAAGTAAAACTAAGTGTATGTTGTGTAGTAAGCTGTTAGTAGCCCATGTTCCTCACCCTAATAAACGGTCGCAGACAGCAGACGGAACATCTGCACTTGTTGGTGCACATGTAGCCCTTTTTCCTCTCTCTACTCTACCGATGTGACTATTGAACATTCCTTTGTTAACATTGAAAGAGAGTCTGGTGACATCAAAAGATAGGAATCGGAACCATATTTCGGTAATCCAACCAGTTTAAAATATGAGTTGGGACTTAATGAATATGATGTCAGTTCAGTTGGCGTCTGAGACATGATTACTGATGATAGGACGACATAAACGGTATCTTGGAAAATTTACACATTCTAGTTATCAGATTCACATGGAATTGTTGTGCAACTTAAATGTTTAAATATGACATTTTTAGAGAGAACGGTTTGTCAGAACACCACTCTGCTCACCCAGAGGCCCTGCCCAAGTGAACAGACATGGGTTGTAAACTATGAAACACGCCCTTCTTTCACTACTATATAAACCCGTTTATGAAAATGTAACTTTCTGTTCCAAGGACGTGAGGACTTACCATCCCGACGTTGAAAGCAACTTTGAACTCTTAGGGCCTCCCGGGTGGCGCAGTGGTTAAGGGCACTGTACTGCAGCGCCAGCTGTGTCACCAGAGACTCTGGGTTCGCGCCCAGGCTCTGTCGTAACCGGGAGGTCCGTGGGGCGACGCACAATGCACAATTAGCGTCGTCCGGGTTAGGGAGGGTTTGGCTGGTATCCTTGTCTCATCGCGCACCAGCGACTCCTGTGGCAGGCCGGGCGCAGTGTGCGCTAACCAAGGTTGCCAGGTGCACAGTGTTTCCTCCGACACATTGGTGCGGCTGGCTTCTGGGTTGGATGCGCTGTGTTAAGAAGCAGTGCGGCTTGGTTGGGTTGTGTATCGGAGGACGCATGACTTTCAACCTTCGTCTCTCCCGAGCCCGTATGGGAGTTGTAGCGATGAGACAAGATAGTAGCTACTAACAATTGGAGAAAAAGGGCTAAAAAAATAAAAACACTTTGAACTCTTATACACTAAAGAAGTGATACCTCCTAGCCGTCGCGTTAGCGCAGCAACTATAGACATGGGCTATGAGAGGGCGGACTGAGTATCTATTCTGCCACACGGCGACGGTACTACCAAGTATCCATTCTACCTCCAGACATTCTTCAAAGGACAACCCTTTGGGGGGCAGGGTTGCATTTTCCTTTTCCAAATGGGCGGTTATTTAGAATGCATAAGATTCTGTATTTACGATAGAGTAGCTGCCTACAGCCCAATAGATACATAGTTTCTCCCTTTGTTCCTCAGTCTTCCCGCTCTTTCATTCAAAACCCCACCCCATTTCTTTGTGTCACGAGCTGTCATATCTGTTCCGTCCGCTAGGGACGTTTTCCTTTGACATAGAATTGATCATATATTGATTACAAATTATGTATATGTAATTCTGTGTGATTATTCAGGTATTTAGTAAATAAATTAAACCAAATTTGTATTGCCGATTCAACTTGTTAGCCAGGGTTCGTGAAGATATCTGAAAGTTGTAAATTCTTGGTTGAGACTAAAGGTGATGATTAAATATGGACTGCTATTGATGTGAAAGATTACTAGGTCTTTAAGAGTTTTTTCAGAAGATAACAGCTCTATAAACATTATTTCGTGGTGCCCCGACTTTCTAGTTAATTACATTCACCTGATTAGATGAATCAGGTAATATGAATTAAAGAGTAATGATTTTATATAATAGCATGTCATATCACTTAATCCAGCATAGCCAAAGATACACCTGTTTTAGAAAAATGTCATCACCGAATATTGTAAGACCTTCATGTTCTGCTTATATTCCTCATTTATCCTACGGTTCCGACTTGGTGTACAGGGAGAATACTGGAAGAACTGGCCATGTTCTGAATTCTGTCGCTGTACATTTCAAAAGTGCTGAACAAATAGTTAGACTATGTCCAGCCGAGCTCGTTCATTGTCTTAATCGAAAATACGGATTGCCTCTTATCCGCTCGTCATTCACTTATGCCATAGTTTGTACATCTCAATTGTCAATAGAAATTAAGCAAGTCAGCCATAGATTTTTTTTTTTTTAAAGGCAGTAAATGAGGCTGAATGAACTGTTTCACTGCCAGACAAGGCTCCACTGATTGCCATGTGTAATGCATATAAATTAGTCAAGGATATCCATATTGTAACAACACTTGGTACACATGTAGCAAACATTGTCAAGACTCAACATTTGCAAGGACATTCATATCAACCTCATGGTGGCGCTATAACGTGCACATTTATATCTCTTGATCGGTTTGACTCGAGTGATGAAATTTGGCACACATGCTCAGGGATAGGAGTCTGGATAACCCACGCAATCTCAGACACCACTGACCAGATTTGGACAAAACTTGGGTGAATGATGCGTCTTGCCATAGAGATCCATCATTATTTACAAGTACACTGATTAGCCCAAGGGGTGGCACTATAGAAATCAACTCTACGCATCTCAGACACCAGTGGCCCCATTTTGACAAAACTTGGTTGAATGAGTCTTGCCATAGAACTGTCATTTACAAAATTACACTGATTGGCCCAAGGGGAGCGCTGCATCATTTCTGGGGACGACACGTTTACTTTTAGCTTGTTTCATCATCCTTTTCAAAAGGATCATAACACCAACTCCAAATCATACACCAAATTAAAATCAAGAATTTTACAAGTTCCAAGTTTATTATCAAGTTCTTAGAAAACATACAAATGATGTCACAGCTTCAGGTCTTCAGGCACGGGTCAGTCGTGATAGACAGGTACACTGACCAATGAGATAATTCCTTCTGGCCCTTCCCTTTTGTAGAGTTAGGGCAGATGAGAGGAAAAGTGAGCATTATACAGCATACACATTCTAAGGAAATAAACTCCGAATCAAAGGGTTGTCTGTGTCTCCTGTGTTTAGAACTACATTCATTTCCCCAGCATACTCACCGTTATATGATCATGGATCAGGTACAGTAGAAACCATTTCAAAACCACCATGTCATCCACTCTGCTGATGTCACAATGAGAGAAAACTGTCAGTTCTTTTTTTTTTTTGCAACAAATGTGTGCCCTCTTGAACATTTGTATCCCGCGATGTCACAATAAGAGAACATTTAATTCTGCAACGTCACAAAAAGGTGTGACATTGTTGTGAGGGCATAAGCAAGTATTATTTCATTTGATGTCACAGAGTATTGACAGCTCATAAGGAGAGTGGGTGCCTCACAACAGCCTAAAATGGCTTCCCCTCCTCACCATCTGCACGTCACATAGTAGCTATCCAAAGCGATATAGTATTGCCTTCTCCTAGATCAGTGTAGTTGAAGGAGAGGAAGCCACTTCACACCATTGCAATTCTGTGTCAACCTATAGAGGTTGCATAAAAAAAGTTACATAAGTGCTTCGGCCAAATGTTGGTTTCCATTCCGTCACAAACACACACGATGAAAGAGCAAAAGGAGAGAACTAACAACAGTTAATAACACACTACTTGTAACCAATACAAGAGAAAACGTAAGAATGTCTATATAGAAAGTTTTTTTCTTTTGAAACTTAACAAGAGGTGTTGAAAACACAATTTACATGCCATAACAAGGTTTGGCACTTTTTTTTTTTTGCAGAGGAAACGTACAAAAAAAATTGCTTGCTTTTTAAAAACAATCTCCCAAACAGGATGTTTTTGCATCTTTTTGCTACCATGTCAGTTTGCAGATACTTCTGAGGCTATGGTGGCAGAGCTTAGAGTAACAGAACGACTGGTGATAAGCAGAGAGAAAAGAAACAGAGCCAGGAAAAGTAGATGTCTATGGTCTCCTTCTTTCTGCCTCCAAACCCTGGATGTCACAGAATAGGGGGGGGGGGGCAGAGTAGACCGTCGAGAAGGCAAGGAGATTCCATGGCCACCATCAGACTGTGATATTTGGCATATTCACACACCTAATGGCCGAGTCAGCCAAAGGTTGGACAGTGCGTGTCGGGCCAAGTTGATATTCAGGCTGCTGAAGTGTAGTGCGGCCGATTCCTGTGCTGTGTTCTGCTGACGTGTGTCATAATGAAGTCGAAATAGAACGCAGGTCAGTGAGAGAGAGCTTGTCATATAGATCCTATTATTACTCATTCTATGGGGCTTGCTGAGCTGATGTCACAGAACTTTCACTGTGATGTCACAAGAGAACACAGCTCCTCCCGTCAGGATTATGATGTAATAGTTTGATGATGTAACAGTGGTACAACAAACAGAACACTGATGCAGAGTGTGTGGAGGAGCAAAACTGGATCTCAAATGGCATCCTATCCCCCACATACTATTGCACTACTTTTGACCAGTGCACTATGTGGGGAATAAGGTGTGATTTGAGACTTGGCTAGAGCCTGCCGTGTCCTCTCCTATGTGATCTTCAGAGTGCTGCCGTAGGTCTGCTGTACCACCACCTGCACGTTGTCCAGGATGAAGTCAAAGGCCATGCTCCACACAGACTCCACAGACTGCTGCATCAACCTGCAATCACATAGGATACGTGAAAATAAATGAATGGGAACAGAGGAGAAAACTGAAAAGTACCAGCCTTGGCCCAGTGGTCCGTGACTATCAAACTGAGTAGAGGGGAGAGTTAAACCATGAGTGGACCGTACCTCTTCATGTACTTGATGACCAGGTCAAGTTTCTCCAGGTCTTTGTCCTCGATCAGATCAGTGCAGTACTTGACCACCTGCAGAATGTCCTCCTCCATGGGTTCTGAGGACGGGGGGAAAGGACAAAGACCTGGATTTTCACACAACCACATCATTAACAAACAGTCAAAAGCACAACTACTACTGTATGACAGCAAACGTCCCATTATTCCCAGAGATGGTACTGACCGACCCACTCCCCCTTCTGTACCTGAGATGGTACTGACCAACCCACTCCCCCTTCTGTACCTGAGATGGTACTGACCAACCCACTCCCCCTTCTGTACCTGAGATGGTAGTGACCCATTCTCTGAGTAGTGTTCGGATGTCCGTGAAATCACAGGCTCCAGCCAGGGTTGGTTCAGGGCGAGGGGTGAACTTAGACAGAGTCTCTGGGACATCCTGCTTTAGGGAGGATGTGGAAGGTCCATTCTCCATCTGGTTGGGGGTCAGTTCAGGCCAATCATAAAGCATCAGTACAAATCCATTCAGAAAAAAATTCTAACTGACCTTGGATAAGTGTCTAGGGGCTCACCTTGAGGCCGTTGGGTAGGTCCCTCGGTCTGAGCGGGTGCTGTAGGGCTTTGGCAGGGCTGTTTCCTTGTGGGTGGGGCTTCTTTAGAGGGGAGGGGCCTTTCTTAATGGGGCTGGAGTTGGTGTTCTTCTTCTTGTAGCGCCTCTTCACCCGACCCACTCCAACCTGCTTCAGCTGCAACAGGGGGTTCCTCTGCTCTGCTACAGAGAAAGAGGGGTTGAGAGAGAGGAGGGAGAACAAAGGAGGCAAGGAAAGGAGATGGAGAAATAAGGGGGTAATGCAAAGAGGGTTGAATTTGATCATTAGTGGAACGTCTACAGTTCTTTCCAGTGTATTGTATGAACATACTGTTCTTACCCATGATGATCCCTTGGGCCTGGGCGGTCTCTCTGCGGCTGTACGCTGAACGCAGTTCCTCCTGGAGCTCTCTGGGGAGTGCGGCAAACACCTCCGGGTCAACCTACAGAGAGACAGAATATTTGTGTGTGTGTAATGGGGCTATTGGCATTAATGAGAATGTTTGTGTGTGTACCTGGGAAAAGTCAGGCAGTTCCAGTATGATGCCCGTGGAGCCAGGCTGTCCAGGCTGGTTGGGGATCTGAAGCACCAGTGTTCCTACAGGAAGGGCAGCGGGGGTAGGAGGAGAGGAGGGGGAAGAAAGAAGGGATGAGGGGTGAGGGCTAGAGGGGCGATGGTGTGACCCGTTGTGGGATCTCTCTTTCTCTCTGTGGGTCCAGGAGCGCTCCACCTGTTCTCTCAATTCTGCAGGCAAGGCGTCCAACACTGACCTGTCCACCTGACACACAAACACACACGTAAGGGCGCTTTCAAACTGCCGAAAACGATGCATCAAAAACAGTCAACCCAATGGATTTTCAATGACAGCAATGTACTGGTGAACTAGGGGTGGAGAACCTGTGAAGGAGAGGGGACCTCGATGCTGAGGTTGAGGCGTGTCCGAACATGGTTAGGTGTGCGTGTAGAGGGCAGCGGCTCTTCTTTACTTGTCCCTGGGATTGGATCAGCAGGCGAAGGAGGGCGGAGAGTGGAGAAGGGGGGTGGGACTCTGGCAGAGGAACTCTTCCCCTGATTGGTGGTTGAGTCAGCAACAGGAGCATCAGCTAGCAAATCTGAAGAGAGAGAGCAGAGGTTGATGTATAGCTTCTTGAGATAATCACTAACAAGATCTCACACACACACACACACACACACACACACACCTGTGTGGTTGTGTTGGGCGGGGGGCCGCTGGGCCAAAAGCATGTCTCTGATGGAGCGTGTTTTAGGGCCGGAGGGGTCATAGGCGGCTGAGTGAGCCCCATCAAGGAGCTGCACCTGAAGGCCCACCCCCCTCAGGTCCTGCACCTCCAGCCTCATTGAGTGGAACAGCTTGATGACCTCACTGGCTATCAGCTGACCACTGTCTGTCGACTGGGCCAGGGTCACTGACCTGAGAGAGGGGACAGAGGGAGAGAGAAGAGAAGGACAGGAATGGATAAGGAAAGAGCCGAGTGAATTATGTCCCCTCAGTGTGTAACCCTGTCCATTGCTCTCTCACCTGGCCAGATTGTCACAGATGCCGTGACCACCATATTTGGATGGCTCCACCGGGGCCCCCACCTTACGCACCATGACCTTTAGGGTCAGTCTGCGACCCCTGAGCCCCGCCCCCTGAAGACGCTTCTGTACCTCCATGGACAGGTTGGTCAGGAACGACTCCGCCTCGTCCACCTGGTGAGAGAGAATATGGAGAATTCAGAGAACGACGGAATGGAGTAACAGAAAAGCACCTTGAGCTGTTGATGAACATCGGTTCTACACAAAATATTCCATTCTGAACGAGTGTTCTGCCTCCTTGAATAAGCCTTGGTTCTGACCAGCATGAACCAGTTATGACCTGTGTAGAGCGGACCAAATCAAACAAGCTCTAACCACTGTAAACCAAATCTGGTCCTTACCTGTGTGAAGCGGATGTTGTAGTTCATCTCGGCCGAGACAGACTTCCTTTCCTTCTCGCTGCGTACGGGCCGGTCGTCGAGACCTCGGCAGAACCTGAAGAGGGTCTGCCCGGTGCGAGGGCCAAACTCCTTCTGCAGTTGCTGTAGAGACACCTGCTGCAGGTCCCCACACGACCTCACACCCAGAGACGCCAGCTTTGCGCCCATAGAACGGCCCACACCTGAGATTGGTGAGGGGAAGAGGGATGGGTAGAGGTGGTGAAACGCACCACCAGAAAGATGATCAGTTGCAGTGTCCACCAGGTGGTGCTGTAGTGTCCTCACCTGGCAGGCTAGTGACCCTGTGGTCCCTGATGAAGTCGTCCACTTCCTCTGACCTCAGGAGGTACTGTCCGTCCGGCTTGGCCTTCCGGGTCGCCATCCTCGCCAGCAGGATGTTGGACCCTGGAGAAGTCAGAGGTGACAGGTCACAAGTGTGACTGAGTGGGAGGGAAACTATGCTTAACAATGGCAGTCAACTCCCCTTGCTCCCACAGAAGTTCAGGGTCACGTTCAGTAGAGCACAAGCACACTGTAGCAAAACATTTTGAAGTGGAAAATGAAAAGGAGCATTTGTTATTGGACAAGCCCAGATAACAGTGAGGGACTATTTCAGTCTGTTTTCTGCCATTTGGTGCATAATAAACAACCTAGGTAGTAGTGCCCGCTCCGTTTGCAAATGTTTCCTCCCGTTGTGCCTACAGAACATTACCAAGGGGTGGTAGAGGAAGGCGTGGCACCACTCACCCATGCCCACCGAGGCAGTGCACCCAGTCCTCTCCCTGACATCTGTCCGGATGGCGCTGGCCAGCTCTTCAGGTGTAGCACCCAACTCAGCCAGCAGGGCAGAGCAATCCACCAACGCCTCGTCACAACTCAGAGCTTCAATGTTGTGAGTATAACTACGGGGGGGGGGGGGGGGAATCAGAATGGTCAGAGGTCATGACTAACAGCGGGAGGTGAGAGAGAAAATGAGATGGGATTTACAGATCCTCCCTACATCCGTACCTGGCGAGGGTCTCGTACATAGCCAGTGCCACCTCCTTGTAAGCCTGGAAGTCATAAGGGACAGACTGCAGGGAAGGACACAGCTGTTTGGCCTGGCCAAAAAACATCCCATTCCTCACTCCTGCCTGCCTGACAGAAGGAAAAGAAAAAAAAAGGAGACCAAATTACCAAAGGGTAGAGGGTATGTATGGAACCTGGCCTCGTTGGAAAGCACTTCTGACCCATCAGGAATGCACAGAGGACATAAGATTGGTATCTGGAAGTGTGCCTAAGAAAATATCCCTTTTCTCTGGAAACAATGTTAATATACTATTTTAAACTTAGTGCTTAGAACAGCCAATTATATTTCCACCAACCATTTCATTTGTTAGGCTTCTTTTTGACAATTTGAGGGTTAAGGGTCCATTTGAGGGTTAAACTAATGCATTCTGGGAAATGTAGCATTTTCCCCATATTGAACTAAATTAAAATAATTTCATATAAATGTAGAATATTTGCACAGGTTTTTTCCTTGATCATTCATTAAACAAAAAAGTTTGTCCTGAAAATCAATTGTTTCAACATTATTTTACATGCATGTATATAATGACATGACTGCTGTTTTATGTGCAAGATGTTAATTCGTATAGACTACACCTAATATAGAAGAATTTGAATTTCACAGAATTAAATTATATTTCCTTTAATTCAAACAATGGTGTATCATGTTTACTACGCCAATTCAAATTCAACGAGGCATTTGAGCCCAACCCTGAGTGAGTATGTAGAGAGATAGAGAGAGTTACCTGGCCTCGTAGCTACAGGAGGCAATCTCAGCCATAGAGAGGCAAGTTGTGTCCGGGTCCACACCATTGCCGTGGGAGACGTGACTCTCGGCCGAGGTCATTTCCTCCAGGTCCCCATCCTTCCTCCCCGAGACACCTGCATGGGAGTATTTCCTCTGATAGTACTGCAGCTCCAGCTGGCGGTCAACACCAGGCCTCTGGGCCACTCTGCCTGGACCACGGTTACTGGTCACAGCTACTGGCTTCCCTGAGGGGGGAGGAGAGGAGGTGGGCGGTTAGTGGGCACTGGCCAGTTAAGGACTAGATTTGAGGCAAATACATGAGAATGTGTGCGCGCTCGTAGGTGTGGGACTGGTACATTTACTGTATAACTGACGGTTATGCATGAAGGTCATCATGAAAATAAAGTAACTGTCATAACCCCTAAGAAAAAAATAATGGCGGTAGAGGCCACTGTGTTCTTGGGGACCTTCAATGCTGAATATATTTTTTGGCCCTCTTCCCCAGATCTGTGCCTCGACACAATCCTGTCTCGGAGCTCTACAGACAATTCATTTGACCTCATGGCTTGTTTTTTTGGGGGGTCCCACAGTTGACAGCACTGTCGACTGTGGGACCTTATATAGACAGGTGTGTACCTTTTCAAATCATGTCCAATCAATTGAATTTACCACAGGTGGACTCCAAGTTGTAGAAACATCTCAAAGATGATCAGTGGAAATGGGATGCACCCGAGCTCAGTTGAGTCTCATAGCAAAGGGTCTGAATACTTGTTTCTCTTCATCAAAACTATGAAATAACACATATGGAATCATGTAGTAAACAACAAAAAGGTGTTAAACAAATCATATTTGATATTTTAGATTCTTCAGTATCCACCCTTTGCTAAAAGTGTGCAAAGCTGTCATCAAGGCACTTTTTTGGTTACTACATGATTCCATGTGTTATTTCATAGTTTGAGATGTCTTCACTATTATTCTACAATGTAGAAAACAGTAAAAATAAAGAAGAACCCTGGAATGAGGTGTGTCAGATAGATCTATCTTCAAGGTAGGCTCGCTTAATATAAACGGCGCCAGATATGGGGGAAAGCAGAGTCTGTTGGGTGAAAACGCCACCATTCAAAAGTTTGGGGTCACATAGAAATGTCCTTGTTTTTGAAAAAAAAACACATTTTTAGCCATTTAAAATGACAAATTGATCATAAACACAGTGTAGACATTGTTAATGTTGTAAATGATTATTGTAGCTGGAAATGGCAGATTATTTTATGGAATATCTACATAGGCGTACAGAGGCCCATTATCAGCAACTATCACTCCTG
Organism: Oncorhynchus kisutch; assembly: GCF_002021735.2. Classification (NCBI taxonomy): domain Eukaryota; kingdom Metazoa; phylum Chordata; class Actinopteri; order Salmoniformes; family Salmonidae; genus Oncorhynchus; species Oncorhynchus kisutch. The sequence goes on from NC_034199.2 coordinate 21,086,704, forward strand.
TGTTCCAATGGCACGTTGTGTTAGCTATCAAATCAAAGTTTATGTCACGTGCGCCGAATACAACAGGTGTAGGTAGACCTCACAGTGAAATGCTTATTTACAGGCTCTAACCTCTAAAAGTGCAAAAAAAAGGTATTAGGTGAACAATGGGTAGGTAAAGAAATAAAACAACAGTAAAAAGACAGGCTCTATACAGTAGCAGGGCCATAAAAGTAGTGAGGCTACATACAGACACCGGTTAGTCAGGCTGATTGAGGTAGTATGTACATATGGTTATCTAATCCAAGTTTATCATTTTAAAAGGCTAATTGATCATTAGAAAACCCTTTTGCAACTATGTTAGCACAGCTGAAAACTGTTGTTCTGATTAAAGAAAAAATCAAACTGGCCTTCTTTAGACTAGAGTATCTGGAGCATCAGCATTTGTGGGTTCGATTACAGACTCAACATGACCAGAAACAAAGAACTTTCTTCTGAAACTCGTCAGTCAATTCTTGTTCTGAGAAATTGAGGCTATTCCATGTGAGAAATTGCCAAGAAACTTTAGATCTCATACACTGCGGTGTACTACTCCCTTCAAAGAATGGTGCTAACTAGCTCTAACCAGAATATAAAGAGTAGTGGGAGGCCCCGGTGCACAACTGAGCAAGAGTACATTAGAGTGTTTAGCTTGAGAAACAGACGCCTCACAAGTCCTCAACTAGCAGCTTCATTAAATAGTAATCTCAGACTGGCAAAAGAACACAGACACTAGACAGAGGAAGATTGGAAAACAGTGTTATGGACAGAAATCTAAGTTTGAGGTGTTCGGATCACAAAGAAGAACATTTGTGAGAGGCAGATAAAATGAAAAGATGCTGAAGGAGTGTTTGACACTAATGTCAAGCATGGTGGAGGCAATGTGATGTTCTGGGGGTGCTTTGGTGGTGGTACATTTTGAGATTTGTACAGGGTAGAAGGGAACTTGAAGAAGGAAGGCTAACACCCTACCCTGTGGACGGCGCTTAATTGGAGCCAATTTCCCCCTACAACAGGAAAATGTCCCAAAGCACAGCTCCAAACTACGTAAGAACTATTTAGGGAAGAAGCAGTCAGCTGGTATTCTGTCTGTAATGGAGTAGCCAGCACTGTCACCAGATCGCAACCCTATTGAGCTGTTGTGGGAGCAGCTTGACCGTATTGTACGTAAGAAGTGCCCATCAAGCCAATCCAACTTGTGCTTCAGGAAGCATGGGGTGAAATCTCTTCAGATTACCTTAACAAATTGACAACTAGAATGCCAAAGGTCGGCAAGGCTGTAATTGCTGCAAATGGAGGATTCTTTGACGAAAGCAAAGTTTGAAGGACACAATTATTATTTAAATAAAAAATTATTTATAAACCTTGTCGACGTCTTGACTATATTTCCTAATCATTTTGCAACTCATTTCATGTATGTTTTCATGGACCACAAAAACATTTCTAAGTGACGCCAAACGTTTGAACGGTAGTGTGTGAGATGTATAACAGTTTACATACACCTCAGCCAAATACATTTAAAAACTCAGCTTTCACAATTCCTGACATTTAATCCTAGTAAAAATTCCCTGTTTTAGGTCAGTTAGGATCACCACTTGTTTTTTTCATCACATTCCCAGTGGGTCAGAAGTTTACATACACTCAATTACTATTTGGTAGCATTGCCTTTAAATTGTTTAACTTGGGTCAAACATTTTGGGTAGCATTCCACAAGCTTCCCACAATAAGTTGGGTGAACTTGGCCCATTCCTCCTGACAGAGCTGGTGTAACTAAGTCAGGTTTGTAGGCCTCCTTGCTCGCACACACTTTTTCAGTTCTGCCCACACATTTTCTTTGGGATTGAGGTCAGGGCTTTGTGATGGCCACTCCAATACCGTGACTTTGTTGTCCTTAAGCCATTTTGCCACAACTTTCGAAGTATGCTTGGGGTCATTGTCCATTTGGAAGACCCATTTGCGACCAAGCTTTAACTTCCTGACTGATGTCTTGAGATGTTGCTTCAATATATCCACATAATTTTTCTCCCTCATGATGCCATCTATTTTGTGAAGTGCACCAGTCCCTCCTGCAGAAAAGCACCTGCACAGCATGATGCTGCCACCCCCGTGCTTCACGGTTGGGATGGTGTTCTTCGGCTTGCAAGCCTCCCCCTTTTTCCTCCAAACATAACGATGGTCATTATGGCCAAACAGTTCTATTTGGTTCATCAGACCAGAGGACATTTCTCCAAAAAGTAGGATCTTTGTCCCCATGTGCAGTTTCAAGCCGTAGCCTGGCTTTATTATGGCAGTTTTGGAGCAGTGGCTTCTTCCTTGCTGAGCGGCCTTTCAGGTTATGTCGATATAGGACTCGTTTTACTGTGGATATTTATACTTTTGTACCCGTTTCCTCCAATATCTTCACAAGGTCCTTTGCTGTGGTTCTGGGATTGATTTGCACTTTTCGCACCAAAGTATGTTCATCTCTAGGAGACAGAATGTGTCTCCTTCCTGAGCGGTATAACGGCTGCGTGGTCCCATGGTGTTTATACTTGCATACTATTGTTTGTACAGAGGAACGTGGTACCTTCAGGCATTTGGACATTGCTCCTAAGGATGAACCAGACTTGTGGAGGTCTACAACTTTTTTTCTGAGGTCTTGGCTGATTTCTTTTGATTTTCCCATGATGTCAAGCAAAGAGGCACCGAGTTTGAAGGTAGGCCTTGAAATACATCCACAGGTACACCTCCAATGGACTCAAATGATGTCAATTAGCCTATCAGAAGCTTCTAAAGCCATGACATCATTTTCTGGAATTTTCCAAGCTGTTTAAAGGCACAGTCAACTTAGTGTATGTAAACTTCTGACCCACTGGAATTGTGATCCAATGAATTATAAGTGAAAGAATCTGTCTGTAAACAATTGTTGGAAAAATTACTTGTGTCATGCACAAAGTAGATGTGCTAACTGACTTGCCAAAACTACGGTTGAAAAACGAGTTTTAATGACTCCAACCTAAATGTATGTAAACTTCCGACTTAAACTGTATGTATGTATGTTTTGTGCTGTTCAAACAGTTATTGCGGTGACTGTGGTCATTTGGCTGACCAATAACTGTCACCCAAAATTCCATGACCGTCACGGCCCTGTGTGTGTGTGTGTGGGTGTGTGTGAGAGCGTGCATGCCTTTGAGGTCGGGCCTGTGTCTGATCCCCACAGAGACAAAGAAACAGTCCATGTCCACATGCAGGATACAGGACTGAGGGCCAGGAGCAGCTGACGAACCTGAACAACAAACACACAGACAGACAAATCAGAAGAGAGACAGACTTGTAACATACACAGAATAAGAAACACACACACACATTTACCGACAGAAGTAAATGTACACACAGCTACTCCTGTAATAAGGTCAGCAAAACACGTCACACTCAGACTCACCATTAAACCTTGACAACGTTAACAACATGCAGAATGTTTCCACTGACATTTGAGAGAGAGAGAGACATGACTGGACTGAGTAATTAGAATTCACATGCCATCAGATAGAGACCACCTAATCCAATCACACACTCCTCTTCCTTACCCTCTCTCCTCTGGCGTTTGAGCCTGTCTCTCCCGGGGAATGTTGCGCCCCCTGTGGCCCCCCTCCTGCTCTGCAGCATGTTGACATACTCAGAGAACTCACTCCTCCACGTGGAGATGTGATGTAGACGAGAGTGGGAGTAGAACTCTGAGATGATCCCCCCGGTCTTCGCCAGTACTGATTGGTGGTCGCTGTCTGGAGGGGCGGGATTTGAGGGAATAGCTGATAAGTTGTTGGTTTCAAGAGGGGCGGGGTTAGGTGTAAAGGCATTGTGGTGACTGCCATTCAGACGGATAGGGGAAGTGGAGAGGTTTGGGTTATCAAGGGGGAGGGGTTTCTCAGGAGGGGAATCTGATTGACGGGGCTTCGGCGGTGGGAGAACGAGGGGGCGGGACGCCAAGGCAGCCGTCGCCTCCTGATAGGTGGGCGGCGGAGGTTTGGGTCGCTGTTCATTGGCCAGTTGTTCGTGGTGTCTGTGGTGAGACACAGGGGGAGGAGTTGGGTTCCTGGGGGGGCTGTGGAGAAGTTTGGGGGGGTCAGATTTCAAAGGAGAGTTGGATAGGGGGCTGGCAGGATGCAGGGACACAGACCCCCCCGTGGGTGTGTCTGTGGGTAGTGTGGGCTTGGGGGAGAGATCCAGAGGCTTTAAGGCACCATTCACAGGGTGGGTGTGACCATTGGTCAGAGGGGGGTCCGTTGCCCCTCTGGTGGGTCTGACAGGACAGGGGTCCTCACCGCCCCCCTCTTGCACCCAGTTTATTTGGGCGGTCCTCATTTTGTCATAGGTCAGTAATGATCCATTTCTATAGGACAGAGAGAGAAGTGGGAATTTAGAATCACAACTTGGAACCAATGTTCTTTATGTGCACACTACTTTTGTATGTTATTATGCCAGCACCAATATACATATATCAACACACACAAAACACACTCACAGTCTGAAGTCCAGATCCCGGTAGCTGTGCTGGAGGTGGTTGGAGAAGGAGAGGCTGGACTGAGGTTGTGCGTGCCCAGGTTTAGAGTGCTCATGGCTGGGGTGAGCTGGGATGGGACCGGGGGTCTGTAAGTGGGTGTCGGCTGGAGCAAGAGGCTGGATGCAGCCTGGCTTGGCCTGCCCTTGGCTGGGTGGGTGGTGGGGGATGTGTCCTGGGTCAGAGTAGAGATGATTGGAGGAGTAGGGGCTGAGAAAGCAGTGTCCTGGGCTAAAGTGTCTGGGCTGGGGGTTAAGGTGACTGGGGAGGGGGAGCGAGTGGCTGGGCTGGGGGTTGAGGTCACCAGCTAGCGGGTTACACTGGTTGGGCTGGGGGAGGAGATTGTCTATGTGTAGATGACTGTGGCTGGATAGGGGCTTCCCAAGGCTGGGGGATGGGTTGCTGAGGACAGGTATGAGGTTATTGAGGCTGGGTACAGGGAGGCTGTGGCTGGGTTGGATTTGCCCGTGGCTGAGTCCTGCAGCCTCCTGGCCCTGGCGAACACACACACTGGGGAAGCTCAGGCCTTTCTGCTTGGCATAGAGCTGGTACTGCAGGTAGGACAGGAGATGGCCAGCCTTGATACTGAAGGTGGGAAAGAGGAAGGTTTAAACACTATACTTAGATTATTTACACAACACAACACTACACCCACCTGTCAGTGATCCACTCCGGCCGGACCACCTTCTGGTCCCTCAGCTCCTGTATCTTGCTGTTGGGCAGGTTGGTGGCTATTATGTGGGTTGTCTTGGAGCGGGAGTAGTACATGTGAAACTGACCCCCATGCAGCATCATCAGCCTGCGCAGCTCGTCCGCACTGGGGTCTAGGTATAGAAATAATACATAGAAGAATTGGACTGGCGCTGATATCCACATTCTACTCTTCATAATCCTATGCTCACACACGCAGTCAAAAGCCAGAGAGGAAGAACAGGAACAGACATCAAAGAGCAGGGTAAAGCACACACACACAGTACCAGTCAAAAGTTTGGACACACCTACTCATTCAAGGGTTTTTTCTTTATTTGTACAATTTTCTACATTGTAGAATAATAGTAAAGACATCAAAACTACAAATAACACATATGGAATTATGTAGTAAACCCCCCCCCCAAAAAAGGTTAAATAAAAATATATTTTGTATTTGAGATTCTTCAAAGTAGCCACCCTTTGCCTTGATGACAGCTTTGCACACTCTTGGCATTCTCTCAACCAGCTTCGAGGTAGTCACCTGGAATGCATTTCAATTAACAGGTGTGCCTCGCCTAAAGTACATTTGTTGAATTTCTTTCCTTCTTAATGCGTTTGAGCCAATCAGAAGATGGTATTTTACCAAATAGGGATAAGTTCATATTATGGCAAGAACAGCTTAAATAAGCAAAGAGAAAAGATAGTCCATCATTACTTTAAGGTCAGTCAATCATCAAAATTTCAAGAACTTTCAAAGTTTCTTCAAGTGCAGTCGCAAAAACCATCAAGCGCTATCATGAAACTGGCCCTCATGAGGACCGCCACAGGAAAGGAAGACCCAGAGTTCTCTGCTGCAGTCTGCTGTCCCCACATACTTCAAGATGGCCACCATTGTTCCTGCACCTAAGAAGGCAAAGATAACTGAACTAAATGACTATCGCCCCATAGAACTCACTTCTGTCATCATGAAGTGCTTTGCGAGACTAGTCAAGGATCATGTCACCTCCACCTTTTAAATTTGCTTATCGTCCTAATAGATCCACAGACGATGCAAACGCCATCACATAGCACACTGCCCTGTCCCATCTGGACAAGAGGAATACCTACATAAGAATGCTGTTCATGGACTATAGCTCAGCATTCAACACCATAGTACCCTCCAAGCTCATCATTAAGCTTGAGGCCCTGGGTCTGAACACCGCCTTGTGTAACTGGACCCTGGACTTCCTGACGCTGCCCTATATACATAGACTTGAAATCACTGGCCACTTTATTAATGGAACACTAGTCACTTTAATATTACTCATGTCATGTATATACTGTATTCTATTCTACTGTATCTTAGTCTATGCCCCTCTGACATTGCTCGTCCATATATTATTAATTCCATTCCTTTACTTAGCTGTGTGCATTGTGAAATTGTTAGATATTACTGCACTGTTGGATTTCGCTACACCCGCAATAACATCTGCTAAACACGTGTATGTGACCAATAAGATTTGAAAGAGATGTTACCAGCCTCAGAAATTGTAGCCCAAATAAATGCTTCACTGAGTTCAAGTAACAGACACTGCGTGAATCAGGCCTTCATGGTCAAATTACTGCAAAGAAACAACTACTAAATTACATCAATAAGAAGAGACTTGCTTGGGCTTATAAACAAGAGCAATGGACATTAGACCGGTGGAAATCTGTCCTTTGGTCTGATGAGTCCAAGTTTGAGATTTTTGGTTCCAACCACCGTGTCTTTGTGAGACGCAGAGTAGGTGAACAGATGATCTCCGCATGTGTGGTTCCAACCGTGAAGCATGGAGGGAGAGGTGTGATGGTGCTTTGATGGTGACACTGTCAGTGATTTATTTAGAATTCAAGGCACACTTAATAAGGATGACTACCACAGCATTCTGCAGCGATACACCATCCCATCTGGTTTGCACTTAGTGGGACTATCATTTGTTTTTCAACAGGACAATGACCCAACAGACCTCCAGGCTGTGTAAGGGCTATTTGACCAAGAAGGAGAGTGATGGAGTGCTGCATCAGATGACCTGGCCTCCACAATCACCCAACTGTTTGGGTTACTACATGATTACATAGTTTTGATGTCTTCTCAATTACTCTACCATGTAGAAAATAGTCAAAATAAAGAGAAACCCTTGAATGAGTAGGTAGAGAGAGGAGATTATTTCCATGTACTCCCCTGTGATATTCTTAGAAATCATTTACATATCCAATTTAGATTTCCTGTAGGTGAACAGAAAAGAGGAGATAGACAAATACAAAAGCTAAATGAGGGGAAAGAGTGAAAGGTGGAAAGAGGAAAGAGAGAAGAAATGGGGTAAAAATGGAAAAGTGGAGATAAGAGGGGGAAAGAGAAAATAAATGAAAGATAGAAGGAGAGAAGGGAAGGCAGTGTGGGAAATTAGAATAAAGAGGTAGAACGTGTCGACCGCACAGCAATCCCAACAAAGCCTTCTATGGCTTACCTAACAACTGAACCCCTGTCTATTGTACGGTCCACGCGCACAAAGTCCATACATTGCAGTTACACACCCGCCCAGTCTTTCTAGAGAAATAATTGCAATCAAAGTAAAATTGCTTAGAAAGTATCAAATGGGTTACGAGCTCCATTAAAGCATTAAGGACTGTATTTAGTATCTATAGAAGGGATAAGGATAGAATCAATGGGAGAAGGGTGGTTATGGTGTAAAGGCGAGGGCATGGGAACATCCCAGACAGTTAGGAACAGTTCGGGTATATATTAGGACGGCATTTTGTGACATTTTTGTTCATTTTGATCTTCGGAAGGTTTTTTTTTCCAGCAGTTGGTGCACACAGAAGATGATCGAGGCAAGCTGAAGTCGGTAGCCAAGTCTACGCCCCTTTGACAGCGATTGGTCAACCGAAGGGATTCTTCAATTCAGTGTTGTCAATCAATGAGATGTGCATGAAAACAAGGCCTATTTTTCCACTTGAGAAATACTGCACCAAACATCTTAGTTAGATGTAAAATTGTGTGACTAAGAGCTCTACAAAAACATCAAAATAAATAACAGATTTCTTGATTTATCTTAGATTAATTTGGACTCTTTTGAGGAAGTGTATGCTTGCTACAGCATCTCAAGATGGACAAACAGTACTTTTGCCGCTTTGTCTCATTTGTCAAGCAACGGTCTTTTAAAGGAGTATGCGAGCGCACTCGGTCGGGTCACCTAGCCAGACCATGCTGATGCCTTAATGGCCATGTGTCTCACCTGTGTACCCGTTGACATATATGGCCACCCCAGTGAAGATGCTAGAGCAGACTCCATCTTTCTGTTTCTCTCTGGGGGCGTCCATCTTAAACTGCTCATCCAGCTTGGACACCTTAGCAGCCATGTAGCCACCCTACACACACATTTTACATTTAAAGTCATTTAGCAGATGCTCATATCTAGAGCAACTTACAGGAACAATTAAGGTGAAGTGCCTTGCTCAAGGGCACAGACAGATTTTTCACCTGGTCGGTTGCTAGCCCAACGCTCTTAACCGCTAGGCTACATGCTGCCGGTACACACACACATTTTAGAATTTGTTCTAACAAGAAACCCTGATATTCTCACTGCAGTCTGATAGTCACACATGCAACAGGGCTCCAGGCGAAGTCAATGAAGTGCCAAATTAAGGAGGCAAACCTGGGTCGGCTTATCATGCACGACATATACAGAGCATTACTACAAAATTCTTAGCCTCTCCTTTGTCATCAGCAGTCATAAGTATACATAATCACACAGGTATCAACCTAAGTTGTTTGCACAATTCATTATGCACTAGCAGTACCATATTATCCCACTGAGCTAAAGTGAGCCAATGTAACGGATAATGCCACGCTCATGGGTCTCCATGGCAACGGAAACAGGAAGTTACTCACCCTGGAGGCCCAACCGTTGTCATCCCTGTCCCTCTTCCTCCGCCCATCTCGACTCATACTGAGAAACACCTGGGAGAGGATGAGACAGGGAAAAATAGTCTGTTTTAGGTAGCCATATCTATGACGGTGAGTCAGTCCGTGTAAGAGAACCCACACAGATACACACACTTTGTTATCAGGTGTTTAGGTGATCGACCAGCCAACTTCAGTACACTAATTAGGCTTGTATTGTAATTAGTGATCGATACAGGGAGATTTACATCAGGCCCCACCCTAGAAGAACAGTACAACAGTGTGTGTGGGAAAGTGTGGTGACCAATGCTTACTTTGATTGAAACGTTGGTAATTACATTTTTGCATCTGAGCTCCTAGAGTGTGCGGCTCTCCTTTATTTTCACGTATTCTACTCCGCTAGCCAGCACCTCTAGCCAGCACCTCTAGCCAGCACCTCTAGCCAGCACCCCTAGCCAGCACCCCTAGCCAGCACCCCTAGCCAGCACCTCGCCTAAATAGGTGTGCGTTTCTTTTTCTTCTAGATTGACCAATGCTTACTTACCATATAAATTTGACCTTCCTTCATTTTGTCCCTCAAAACACACTCTAGAACATTTTATTTTTCTCCCACTTGATGTTCTCCCACCCTATATCCTGTGGGTGCCTCCATCTCAGATGGTGTGATTATGATGAAACCATCCTCATCCTCTCTTTTTTTATTACATGATTTTAATTATCCGTCTGGACCTTTCAATTCCGGCCTTGAGCATTGTAGTGCTCATCTGAAAACAGATTTATCTTCAAACCCCCTCCTATTGGGCTTTCTGAGCTCAATCCATCAGACCGTTGTCCAACTTGACATGAGGAGGGTGTTTCCTAGCTCAAGGAGAGATCAACAACTTCTGATTTTGGAGTGTACTCTCCCTTTAGCACGGACCCTAGCCTCAGTCTGTGATCCATGTCTCAACCGGAGGGAGTGGCCCAGTAAGCCTATTAGTCCTAATATAGGCCCTGAGAAAGGGAGCCTGAACGCCCGCCATTAAGAAACCCAAAAGCAGAGAAAGGCACATCTGTTGAATGAATAGACAGACACAGTCAGGTTTGACACTGATTGTCTGTGTTCCCAATCTGCTCATCACCTGTAGCTGGCTGCCATGATTGCAGCGTGTGACTTATATCCTGCCAGGGCCAGGTGCTCCAATCATGCAAATGAGCATGAGCAGGAAGAACACACTCAGGTCAGTTCAAAGGGAGGTGACATCAAACATTGGGAGAATCTCAATTGCATAATCCTCGCATCCTCACCTTCTCAAAAGCCACTGGATGAGAAAACCCAGAGGTCCCAACCCTTTGCCCTTCTCCTCCAATGGGTTTTTGAGAAGGAGGCGAGAGGACGCAAGGAGTATGCAATTGAAATTCTCCCAAGAAAGAGAAAAAATGAAGGAAGCCGAATGGGAAAAAGGGATGGATGTAGCCTTGGGTAGAAATGTTATGGACAAAGGCACATAAAAAAAGGATGACAGGGGGGGGGGGAAGACAGAAAATGACATCGGCAGATAACCTATACGGAGAAGAAAGCAGTAAGGAAGAGGTGGAGATATGGGGTTAAATCTAAGCCTACATCCCATCCATGGACAGGTAATCAATCAGACAAAGCATCTGAGAAAGATAGACAGGCGTAGGATAGTCAGTCTTTTTTATTCCAGCCCTACAATATTTGCTGGGTTAAGATCAGCTTTATCTGGCGCTGTTATGAACCTTTAACATTATGAGCTAAAAATACACCTGTCTCCAGAACAGTTCTAAAAGGCCTCCCGCTGTATTAACTCTGCAGCAGCATATAAGCAGCGGGGATGGCTGGACCATAGACATAGATAGAGGACTCATCTCTGTATCTGTGCCATTATAGTGTTTGTGATGGCTTGGACAGTGCCATTGAAGTTCCATTTTAAAGTAGTACATTCTCTTCTTCAAGATTGTCTGATCGTGCCTAATGACATGACTCCAACAGGGTCACCAGGAGGGATCAGCTAATAAAGTTGTAAGTCCCACCCAGTTGACTACATTACAATAGTGGAAGCCCTCAATGGTGCTGCCCATGCTAATACAGCCTTTTGACCACTAGAGGGCTCTATCATTCTCTATGGGCTGGACACCTGCCAGACCGTCTGTCCTGCTGTGCCACGCTCAAATGAGTCCCCACAGAAACACAAATGGCCCACAGCTGGTGGACTGCAGGTGTCACAGTGTAACCTGGCTCCAAAGTATTGTGGTACAAAAGGGCCAAATTGGTTCCTGCCGCTAAGAAGGAGTCCATCTTAAGTCAACTTCAAGGGCTGGTACCAAGAATTCATCAGAGGCATAGACAGTTAGATATGAGAGAGATGCTGGGGGTGAGAGGGGACAGATAATGTACTTACTAAAGCAATTATTACTGATTTCCATTACACAAAGACAATTAAAATGAGTACAAAGAGCAGAGCAGCAGACACCAGTCTAACTGCAGCCTCTTTTTGTACGAGGGCTGTTATGGAGCATGCTTCGTACAGTGCCACCACTGCTCTCCTCGCTGACTACTTACTGGACTGAAAATTCTAAAGTAAGCAGGTTGCAGGAGTCATGCTTGCTGGAGTTGGCTACAGGTCTAGCTAGCCCCCCTCCCTGCTCCCTCCCTCCTCGAGCAGAACACAAACAAAGATTTGTGGTCGACCTGCATGGCGAGCACTGCCTCGACACACGAATGGGCATGATTTTACTTTAAGATAGATTTTTTACTTTAAGCTAGTTATAGCTATGCATACGGACTAGCGTTGACGATTTCCTAAATGAAAAAGACAGCTGACCCCAATCACGTCCACTATGTGTGTAGCTAAGCTTGTTAGCTAGATCCACGCCTGATTCTGTGTGGGAAATGTATTGCTTGCTTCGTCATGTCTGTCAGCTAGTGTGGTCCCGTGTGATTTTGACTACCACAGACCTAAAAAAGCTCAACTAGCCACGTTACTCTCGAATGAAGACTGTCAAAAAAAGGCAAGCTGAAAGACAGATATTATGCAAATCAAGCCAGCTGCAGAGTTAGCTGGTAAATAACAAATGTAACCGAATGAATCGTGTCGCAGCGCTAGAGTATAATTTCAGACTGTGCACAGATTCTGTGTGCAGTGAGGGAGGACACGTTGCTTATGTCGAAATGATGTTACATAATTGTGCAACAATGAATACACAGTAGGTGCACGAGTGTGTGCTACAAAGTGTCCACACTGTACTGTTCCCATTGTAAAAGCGGAAGTCGCTTGCTTACTCACCTTCTCTTCTACTGACTTGATCTTGTGCTGAAATCAAACAGCTAAATGTTGCTCTCGCAGGCTGGATCCTTCTTCTAAAAGGGTCTATGCGGTGGAGTTATTCCCTATTTTGAGTTTAGTGTAACTGTTGTGGTCTTCCTATTTTGACATGCTCTTGAATAATCTCCGATCACCTTTCTCCGTGTGCTCTCCATTTTCAGCAGCCCGTCTGCTTTTTCTCTCTGCCTCCCTTCTCTCCCTCTCTCAACTCCCTGGCTCCTCCCCTCACTGTTTAGCGCCTTAAACCGTCCTCCCTGTCGGGTCAGTGACAGCTCCCATTGCCGCTGACTGTGGTTATCGTGCCACCCCGTGGCGAGTCAACAACACTACACTTGACGCAGCGCTATGAAAGGCCACGTTCCATTTCATTGCCAATTTTCCCTAGCCTTTAAAACCTCATCGGCCTCCGCCGCATAAAGAAGTAGTTATTGCGCCACTTAAACTGGAGAAGGGTCTGAAAATTGAAATGGAATTGGGTCAAAGAGATTAGGGACGACGATATGTTGTGGGCTACTATCTCACGCACGCACGTCCTGGGTTTAATGTATATGGCACGTCCTCATTGACTTGGCCAGAGAGGGAGTGTCAAACATGGCAGAAATAAGCCTAATGCGTTTGTATGGGTTTATTTTGGACCTGCCTGCTTTCCCGCCTTTGGGACAACGACTCCCATTGTTAAGGCGGAGACAGGAGCACTCGTCATTATATACAGATCTCTGACTGGTCTTTTGACTGTTACTGCATCCAGCATACTGGCCCCCTAAACAAACACAAATTACCTCGACTAACCTGTACCCCCGCACATTGACTCGGTACCCCCTGTATATAGCCTCGTTTTTGTTATTTTATTGTGTTACTTTTTATTGTATTTTTTACTTTCATTTATTTAGTTAAGATTTTATTAATTATATTTACTGAACTGCGTTGTTGGTTATGACAGTGGACAATGGTTAAGGGCTTGTAAAGTAAGCATTTCACTGTACCTACACCTGTTGTATTCGGCGCATGTGGCAAATACAATTTGATTTGAAAACTGAAAAACGCAATACACAATCTGCATATAATATATGGTAGCCATGACTCTCGGGCAAAAAAAAATCCATGCAGGCAGCCAAGAAGAGGACTAGAGTCACAGAGTCCAAATATAGGGCTGCGTGTAGACTAGGCTGAGTGTGTGACAGATAGTGCGACAGAGAAAGAATACTTTTAAATATTTTGTGTCGTGCTTTGATGCAGACTGGCCACCAGCCAGTGTCCTCAGAAACCCTAGCCCAACCGGACAGCAGATGGCGCTATTATTCCAGCACGCGCACAGACTTCACAAAATGACGCACGGGCGACATACATGCGGAGAATACCGAAACGCGGTGGAGCTATGCTACTTCAGTTCAGTCCAGTGTAGGCCTACTGATACCGGGTAAACCGTTATCTCGAAAGTCTCTGTTGTAACCGTGTAGCAATATATGTGGGCCTATGATGATTGGCCTTAATATTTTAGTATATCCAATATTATGCAGATGTCAACAGCAACATCTAAACATCTAAAAATAAGTTAAATTACAATCTCTGCTCCAGTGATCTCACTGAATGGATGGCAATTTGATCCCACGCACGTCATCGGGTGCAATGCCCATTCGTTATTTAATGTATAAACCCGTTAACCACACAGAAGCGCAGTCCGGGAAATCCGATGCATGAAGTCAAAGCACATGTGATATTTCAGGTTTGTTCCACTGTCATGTTTCATCTACAGTAGCCAAATCTAAATATAGACTGTCTGATGCTTTTAAAAAATCCCTCTCAGGGTCTCATTGCGTTGCACCTGTCACGAGGACAGATGTAGGCTAGGCTACATCCTCCCCAGTCTCATTGGCTATTCCAAGTTGTTGCTATGGTTCCAGACAGCGGATGCTGAGGCTTGCCATAACAGTCTTCCTATTGGTGCAAAGGGCATCAGGGTAATAAGTGATGTCGAAAAAAGAACTAGCTCTATCAGACAACCTACTCAGAGAAAGAAAGACAGAAAGATGGGGGAGAGGGAGGGAGCAGAAAGAAAGAAAGAGAGGCTACCCACTGGGCACAAACGTCAATTCAACATCTATTCCATGTTGGTTCAAAGTCATTTCGTAGAAATGACATGGAAACAATGTTGATTCAACCAGTGTGTGCCCAGTGGGTAGGGAGTCAGTCAGACGGAGAGATGAAGGAGAGAAGCACAGTCTGATCACAAATACATTTAACTGGAATACACACACACAGACACACACATTCATCTAAATATTGAAAGTTGAGTGGGGACACTAATAGAATTGAGGAAATATCTGAGCGATTACTAGGTGTCATTAAACATGTTCTATTTGGGGATAAATCCTTGTTAGACTTCAGGAGGTCATATACCAACTTTGCTTCAACAAACATGGAGATGCATACAAATTGCAATATCAAAGACATTTATGAAATACAATTCGGTATGCAACTTTTGATAATTACATTACTCCATATTATAAATAATAATTTTGCATAGACAGGAACATGAATGCTGGCCCATCCACTTGGCAACAAAACCAAATCCCATTGTTTTGGTATTTTTGTTAAAAACAAATAATCTGACACACCTATTGCACATAAAAAGACATCAAAAAGTGAAAGGCATCTCTAAATGTTCTTAAAAGAGCCATCTCACAGTGTGGTCATACAGAAAAGCTAGCAGTAACTTGGTCTACATTTTAGGATGAGGGGTCTGACAGTCCAATATAAAACTCAAAATCCCAACTTCGCCTTTCCCCTAATGAAACCATTTGTCCTGGTAAGGCCCATGGGAGATGTAGTCCAGGTCACATGTCTGTTGTCCTTTTGTACGGTAGAGAAATCAAAGTCCTCACAGGTGCACTGTATGATGTTTCTCTTCCGTTTCCTTTTTAAGACAGTTTCTGTGTGTGTTTTGTGATTACATATGTGGCACGTTTGGTAAAGCAGCGAGTTTGAAGGCATTGAATCCATGTGGAACTTTAAAGATCTGCACAGAGAATCCCAAGAGGAAGAGTAAAAGATATACTGAAACAGTTCCTTTGCCTGTTTGTAGGATTAACAACACCTTCCCCCCCATACAAAGTGAAGCTCTTTGAGCACCAGGAAAGGCGCTACTGTGTATACATCCAATCCATAATTTATGATACATGCTGAGAATTGAAGTATTAATTGAAGTACTAATCCTTAAAACGTAGAATACAGGGGGAATCGTCAATTTCTAATCACTTGTGTCCCTCTCTCCCTCCTTCCCTTAAAAGCCAGGTTGTTGGGTCTCACCCATAAAGAATGATAGAGGCCTCCAGTGGCCAAAAGGCCATGTTAGCATGGGAGCAGCATTGAGGGCTTCCACCATTTTAATGCGGTCAACTGGGTGACAGTCAACTTCCTGTTTGAGTCATGTCCAACCAGCTCATCAGGAGGGATCAGCCAATTGTGAAGAATAAAATTGACTACTTAAAAATGGAGATGGTGCTGCCGGTGCGCTCACAGACACCATAATGGGAACTATATAGGGATGCTTTCTCTATCATTCTCTATGGTCTCGCCCCTCCCTCCACTAACCCACATTGGCACTGATGCGTATCCACTGTAGAGCCTGTCTGGTGTACTGGACTGCATGAGCAATACTACTGTGGAGAGTCAACGGCCCCGACAGGGTGTTCAAGTAGTTAAAAAACTCTGGAAAGAGAGAGAGAGAGAGAGAGAGAGAGAGAGAAAGTGGGGGGTTAGATCACATCTAATAAAACACTGAAACCTAGTCTCAACAAACTGATCTATCTATCTCTCACTCTCTCACTCTCTCTCTCTCTCTAAAAAAACAAAGAGGTAATTTCAGTCCAGTTATTCATTTGCTAATAAAGAGGTAGCCTCTCTTACCCTTGTTGTCTCTGGCAAGGCTATCTGCTACCTCCCAGTACTCATAGCTGTAGAGGACACTGTTGGTGATGTTGAGGTGGTTTGCTGCCATCTGGTGGATACGTTGGGGAATGCTGATGAGGGAGGAGGGGGAGCTGCCAGTGTGAGAGCCCAGGGTGAGGGCTGAGGGGCTGGGGGAGAGGGACGAGGGAGGTCCCCCTGTGCCCCTGTCAATGAGAAAAACACAAAGATACTTCGCTAAGGAGAGTCAAATCAACATAGTACTACGTTCACAAATACATTGGAGTGATGGAGAAAGAGAGCGAGGGGGAGAGGGGATAAGAGAGACAGAGAGGGAGTCTTTCTTACTTTCCCGAGTCGCTCCAGATTGGGGGAGTAGTAGGCACTTTTGGAGAACTCTGGGATGACAGATAAAACACATTTACAATCTAGCCAATCTAATCTAACATGTCTGCTTTTAATTGCATCACACTAAATCCAGCAGTTAAAATAGCTGCTGGTGAGGTCTGTACCTTAAAGTAGTCCAATAGAGCCTTGGAATACTTCAGGGCGTGATCCTTCTTTAGACGAAACATCTGCCAGTATAGGAGAGCAAGGCACCGGAAACTAGGGAACACACACACACAGAAAGAGAGAGAGAAATGCCCAGTAAATAAATACATAATCCACATCCTATAGGTGATTTTTTTTTTTTTCACCTTTATTTAACCAGGTAGGCAGTTGAGAACAAGTTCTCATTTACAACTGCGACTTGGCCAAGATAAAGCAAAGCAGTGCAACACAAACAACACACAGTTACACATGGAATAAACAAACGTACAGTCAATAACACAATAGAAAAAAACAAAAAGCATTTCCTTTTGTACAAAAAGCATTTCCCTGTTGTTGTTATGATTGTGCAAACGTGCATTATGCTGGCTCAAACCAGCAAGACCCCTTCAAAATGTCAACAATGGCACATAGTCGGTTTTTTGTCTGAATCTATTCAACGCTGACGCTTGGATGCCCTCTGACGAACCATCAAACAGGCAAAGCATCAATACAGGACTATTATCGAATCCTACTACACCGGCTCTGATGGTTGTCGGATGTGGCAAGGCTTGCAAACTATCACGGATTACAAAGGGAAACTCAGCCACGAGCTGCCCAGTGACACGAGCCCACCAGACGAGCTAAATGCCTTGTAGGCTCACTTTGAGGCAAGCAACACTGAACCATGTGTGAGAGCACCAGCTGTTCAGGACAACTGTGTTATCATGCTCTCCGTAGCCAAAGTGAGTAAGATGTTTAAACAGGTTAACATTCACAAGGCCGCAGGGCCAGACAGATTAAAAGGACGCATACTCAGAACATGCGCTGACCTGCTGGAAAGTGTCTTCACTGATATTTTTAACCTCTCCCTGACCCAGTCTGTAATACCTACATGTTCAAGCAGACCACCATAGTCCCTGTTCCCAAGAACACCTAGGTAACCTGTCTAAATCACTATCGCCCCGTAGCACTCACATCTGTAGCCATGAAATTCTTTGAAAGGCTGGTAATGGCTCACATCAACACCATCATCCCAAACACCCTGGACCCACTCCAATTTGCATACCGCCCCAACAGATCCACAGATGACACAACCCTTATTGCTCTCCACATAACCCTTTCCCACTTGGACAAAAGGAACACTTATGTGAGAATGCTGTTAATTCACTACAGCTCAGCATTCAAACCCATAGTGCCCTCAAAGCTCATCACTAAGCTAAGGTTCCTGGGACTGAACACCTCCCTCTCCTGATGGGCCTCCCCAGGTGGTGAAGGTAGGCAACAACACATTCATCACACTGACCCTCAACACGGGGCACCTCAGGGGTGCATACTTAGTCCCCTCCTATACTCCCTGTTCACCCATGACTGCGTGGCCTCGCACAACTCCAAAACCGTCATTAAGTTTTCAGACGACACAACGGTGGTAGGCCTGATCACAGACAACGATGAGACAGCCTACAGGGAGCAGGTTCGAGACATGGCAGTGTGATGCCAGGACAACATCCTCTCCCTCAACGTCAGCAAGACAAAATAGCTGATTGTGGACTATAGGAAATGCAGGGCCAAGTAAGCCCCCATTCACATCGACGGAGCTGTAGTGGAGCGGGTAGAGAGCTTCAAATCCCTCAGTGTCCACATCACTAAGGATCGATAATGGTCCAAACACACCAACACAGTGGTGAAGAGGGCATGACAATGCCTCTTCCCCCTCAGGAGGCTGAAAAGATTTGGCATGGGTCCTCAGATCCTCCAAAAATTCTACAGCTGCACTGTTGAGAGCATCTTGACTGGCTGCATCACCGCCTGGTATGGCAACTGCTTGGCATCACTGGGGCCGAGTTCCCTGTCATCCAGGACATCTATATCAGGTGGGGTCAGAGGAAGGCCATAGACTGTTCGCTCTGCTACCGCACGGCAAGCAGTACTGATGCACCAAGTCTGGAACCAACAGGACCCTGAACAGCATCTAACTCCAAGCCATAAAACTGCTAAATACTTAGTTAAATAGTTAACCAAATAACTACCCAGACTATCTGCATTGACCCTTTTTGCAATAACTTTTGGGACACATCACATACGCTGCTTCTACTGTTTATTATTTGTCACTTTATTCCTAGTTATATGTACATATGTTCCTTATTTACCTCGTACACCTGCACATCAACTCAGTATTGGTACCCCCTGTATATTGCCAAGTTACCGTTACTCATTATTTATTTATTATGCATTTTATTATTGTGCTTAACTTTTTTATTATTTCTCTATTTTCTTTCTCTCTACATTGTTGGGAAGGTACGTAAGCGTTTCTCTGTTAGTGTACACCTGTTGTTTAAGAAGCATGTGACAAATAATATTTGATTTGATTTGACAGGGATTAAAAGCACAAACAATAATTATATCACAAGAAAGACAAGAAAGGGATTGTTGCACATGTGGGTGTTAATTTTTGTAGAGTTTGAAAAAGTTGAGATTTAATGTTTACAAAGTAGCCTAACTCAGCCACAAAGGAAGCCGCTCCCAAAAATGAACAACCAACATCAACTATTTCTGTGCTTGAAAATTCTAGAGCAGGGCATTTAGGTTAGGTGACTATCCTTTTCTCAAACACAGTCTCCATCTAATGTTGAATATGCATGAGGATTTGACAAAAACAATCATGATTATGAATGAAAACCATGGTGAAAGATGGGAGATTGTGAGGGATTGGTAGGCCTACCATAGAAATATGCTGATTGTATAGAGAGTAGGCCTAATTTTATGCTATTCTTTTTAATTATGCCCAAAATAGTTGGTATTTCCAGAAGTTTACTCCATCAATGTAATCACAAAATGCATAAATAGGCCATATATGGTTTAAAAAATGTTGGCATGGTTGCTTCAAAGAAGAAAACATTTGAGATTTAACATTAAATTGAAATTGCCACCTAAACTGTCTGGATTCCATAGATTTTATGGATCTCATTAAACAAAGGTTCAGTCAATGTTTCTTGGGTTTTTAAAATTCAAAACGCGTTGACTATCTTACCCCAGTATGCAGCTCTTACATTGATCAGAACTTTATTTTTGACCTTTCAACAATTTGGACAATCGTTGCTAGTGACATACCACAGTACGGCCAACTGTTGGTCTTCCTGTCTAGCCCCTGGGCCAGAGTGGTTCTTCAGCTTCATGGCGTACCTGACAACCACAGAGGATCACTGTTACAGTGTGTGTGTGTCTGTCTGTGTTTGTGTATGCGTGTGAGTGTGTGTTTGTCTCACCTGATAAGCTCTACTGTCTCTGCGTACATGGTATAGGGAGACTTGGCCTCCAGTGGTCCTTCCTCCATAGCTTTTCCACACTCCATGAAGGAGAGAGCAGCATCCACATAGTTCACTGCCTTCCCCAGCTTATCCACCTGAGACAGAGAGAGAGAGATACTGGGTAAGAGAGATAGGAAATGAATGAAGTTGGAAGAGCTCACTAGCCACTTAATCCTGTAAAAGGGTCCTTATCATTTTAGCCAACTTATCTTAAAAATGTTACTAATGTCTTTGAAACAGTCTTAAAGTGGCAATATGT
This sequence comes from Oncorhynchus kisutch, assembly GCF_002021735.2. Lineage (NCBI taxonomy): Eukaryota > Metazoa > Chordata > Actinopteri > Salmoniformes > Salmonidae > Oncorhynchus > Oncorhynchus kisutch. The sequence goes on from NC_034199.2 coordinate 21,107,198, forward strand.
AACTTTGTGGTCAAACCGACCAAATTCACATAGAAATGTGAGTTATAGATCTATCATTCTCATTGAAAGCAAGTCTAAGAAGCGGTAGATCTGTTCTATGTGCGCTATTTCTATACTTCCTGGTCTTAAGTTTTGTTTTTGCTTCTTTCACTTTCGGTTTTATTACACCAGCTTCAAACAGCTGAAACAACAATATTTTTGCTTATGAAAAATATCTATTTCACAGCAGATTAGATGGTACAATGATTCTCTACACTGTACTAGCTTATTTTGTCACATAAACTGAAATTAGGCGAACTATCAGAGTTTTAGCAACCAGAAAATGACGGAACGATTTTTACATCCCTAACTCAGTGTTAGAACAGTCCTTCCGGTCCTAACCCAGTCCTGAACCAGTCTCACCATGGCATCTGCACGGTGCTTCATCCTCTTGGCTTCATGCATGTAGTACTCAGCATGATGTGGGCTACAGAGGGATGGAAAGGGGGAGGAAGTCAATAGGAAAGAGCAGACAAATATATTATTATGTGGTAGCTACTGACTGCTTCTGACGGTCTAGGTTGGTCTGTAGAATGTGGTCATTAAGACTGACAGTGGCCTTATTTTTCAGTCAGGCACTCACGGTTCATGGTTGGTTACGGTTCCTCTCTGTCCCCCTGCCCGTTGTAAAGGAGGTCCCCATGGTTCACACTCGGGCTGAGACTGCCCTGACACCCCAACACAACACTCAACCTCCATCTTAGGCTCTGGGTTCTGTGTTTTGATGGGGGGCTTGGTGGGGCTGAGGGTGTCAGAGAGAGGGGTACTGTCCAGATAGTCCTCCAAGAACCTGCTCACACATACAACCCCCGGAAATACACAGTCAGTACTTCTTACAGTGTTTATGTATGTATCAGCGTGTGTATATATACTGTCGCTTTCACCTGGATTCACCTGGTCAGTCTATGTCATGGAAAGATCAAGTGTCCTTAATCTTTTATCCACTCAGTGTATATATGTGTGTTTGTGTGTGTGTGTGTGTGTGTGTGTGTGTTTGTGTGTGTGTGTGTGTTTGTGTTTGTGTGTATAAGTGTCAATGAGAGTGTGTATGAGAGCGTGTATACGTGTGTATGAGAGTGTGTGTGTTCCAGTCTCACCCGTTGTGTCTGGTGTCTGAGTGAGGGTCTAGACGTCTGTGCGTTGTAGACTCTGTGTGGGCAGAGGGGCCGTTGGTCTGGGAGTTGCTCCTCTTACTCTCTCTGTGGTGCTGGATTCCATTCTCTGACTGGGAGGAAACACGCATATTATGGCAGAACCACGGACACCAGGCTGTTGTAGCTGTGAAGTAACAGGGACTTCAGGTCTCAGTAAAGGATGACAATAGTATTCCATGGTAAACTAGCTACAGTGCAACTATCTTGTTTACACTGGAGGTCTATAGAGAAACAAAAGAGTGCGTGTGTTACCTTGCGTTTCCTCTTGCTGTCTCCTCTGTCTGTCTCGGGGATGCACAGGTGTCTCATGGCTTCTTTCTGCTTGGAAGAGGCAGAGGAGGAAGAGTGTTTGTGAGAGGCTGGGGTGCCTGTCGTAGTATCAGGCACTCTGTTGAGCAGGGAGAGGTCTATCTGCACCACCAAGTTTCTCAGGCCTCGATGGGAGGCTGCGGCCAGCTCACGACGTCCAAACGGGACCAGGGTGTAGAGTTTCTGCTTTCCCTGGATTTGGTGCCCCTGGCCTGGGTTGTATGCGGTGGTGAGCCTGGGATAGAGCACTCTGGGCCTGCTATCCGCGGGCCTCCCCGGGCCCTGGTACCCTCTCCTGGGGATGGGACGCTGGCTTGATGTGGAGTCGGCCGGGACTTTGGTGACGTTGGGAGGCAGATCGGGCTCCGAGTCGGACTCTGAAGAGGCGGAGGAGTCCGTTGGTGGGACAACAGGAGTGGGGGAGGAGGGTGATGGTGGAGGGGAAGGGTCCGGCTGAGACTGTCTCTCTTCCTCCTCCTCACTCTTTCTCCTCCTCTTTTTCTTGGTCCCGTGGCGTTGTGGGTCGATGGGATGGTGGTGGCGCTCGCTGTTGGTGTGAGGTCTCTGCTTGGGCTGGACCGCCTGCCATTCACCACTCTGCTGCTGCTGCTCCTTCCACCTCCTCTTGCACTTCTCCTTCTCTCTCTCCTCCCTCTTTCTCTCCTCTACGTCCTCTTCCTCCTCTGAGCTCTGGACCCAGGGCCGTCTAAGCAACTGCTCCTCCGCCAGTCTTCTCTCTCCCTGTCTCTCCCACTTTCTTTCCTTCTGTTTCTTCCCCTGCCTCTCTCCTTGTTTTTCTGTCTGTCTCTCTACCTCATGTTCCCCCTTTCCCTCTGTCTGCCTGTCTACCTTCCTCTTTGGTGCATGGGTCTCTCTCCGGTTGTCCACCTCCTGTTCTCTCTCCCTGGATTGGGGCTTCCTCTGTGGAAGCTTTGAGTGGGGAGCAGGGGCCCAGGACTTGACTTTGGGTCTAGGGCTGGGGCTGAATTTAGCGCGAGGCTCAGAACTAGCTTTGGAGTTAGGCAGAGAATGTGGCTTTGGGCTGGATTTAGAACAGTGACCAACTCTGCTGCTGGTCTCTCTGCTAGGGTCTGTGGTGGGTAAGGTCTTGGCCCTGGGTGTGGGGCTGAGACTGGGTCTGGTTGTCAAACTAGGCCCATTACTGGGTCTGGGGTTGGAGTTGTAATTATGGCTGTGTCTGCTACTCTCCTTAGGCCTTAGTCCAGAGGTTGATAGGTGTTGGCTTTTGGGGTCTAGAGTGTGTGCGTGTTTCAAGCAAGGCTGAGAATGAAGCTTGGGACTCGAGTTAGGACTAGGCCTGGGTCTGTGTTTGTGCCTGTGGCTCAGCTCAGTGGTCAGTGCAGGGGCTGCCTTGGCTGTGGTCTTGGGAGTGGGAACAGGCTGGGTCTGTGTGGATTTAGGCCTGGAGCTGTGCTGAGGCGGAGGATATGGACTGTGTCTTGGCTTGCTCTTGGGCTCAGTGCTGGGTACAGGGGCAGTCCAGGGCCTGATTTTGGGTCTATGGCTCGGGCTGGTTGTTAGGCTAGGCCACGTGGGAGGCCTGTGGCTTTCCTGATGAGGACTCCGAACCTGAGGATAGCGGCGGGGGCTAGAATGAGTAAGGCTAGGACTAGGACTCCTAGGGGGGTGCTGGGGAATGGAACTAAGGCTGCAGGTGGCTCTGGGGCTTGGGAAGGGGCTTGGACAGACACTGAGGACCGGGCTAGGGATGGGGCTGTGTCTTGGGGTGGGGCTAGGACAAGGACTGGAACAGGGGCTGGGGCTGGGGCAGGGGCTGTAGCCAGGGCTAGGCCGAGGGCTATGCCTGGGGCTGTAGTTAAAGCGCGGGCTGGGAACAGGGCTCTGGCTAGGGCTGTAGTCCTCTCTGATCCCCCAGGGTCTGGATGGAGATGGAGCTCTGTGGGGGTCTGGGGAGAGCGACTGGTGCTCTGTAGCTCTCTGGGCGTGGTCGTGATTGCTGGGATCCTGGTCGCAGGAAGAGGATTTTTGGGGGACTTTTTTCAGCCACTTATCCAGCTGCCACTGAGTGGTGGAGGGGTGATATATCTGAGAAAACAGAGAGAGGGAGATGAGAGGATGGAGACGGATGACAGATTTAAGGAGAGAGGGATGAGGGGAGAAACAGTCAGGTAGGCTCAACAAAGGAGAGGGATCATGTGATACAGGTTGACTTTTATACATCCACATTGGTTTTAAACAGTAACTTGCACTATAATTAACTGGCAGAAAGTGCTTGGACTATATTCAATCAAAACAGATAGCCTGGTCTTGGGGTTAAGCCAAAAACAACAATCGTCCTGATCAGCGAGAAAAATACCAGGTATTTAACCAGGTAGGCTAGTTGAGAACAAGTTCTCATTTACAACTGCGACCTGGTCAAGATAAAGCAAAGCAGTTCAACACATACAACAACACAGAGTTACACATGGAGTAAACAAACATACAATCAATATTACAGTAGAAAAAGTCTATATACAGTGTGTGCAAATGAGGTAGGATAAGGGAGGTAAGGCAATAAATAGGCCATGGTGGCGAAATACTTACAATATAGCATTTAAACACTGGAATTGTAGATGTGTAGAAGATGAATGTGCAGGTAGAGATACTGGGGTGCCAAGGAGCAAGATAAATAAATAAATACAGTATGGGGATGAGGTAGTTGGATGGGCTATTTACAGATGGGCTATGTACAGGTGCAGTGATCTGTGAGCTGCTCTGATAGCTGGTGCTTAAAGCTAGTGAGGGAGATATGAGTCTCCAGCTTCAGTGATTTTTGAAGTTTGTTCCAGTCATTGGCAGCAGAAAACTGGAAGGAAAGGCGGCCAAAGGAGGAATTGGCTTTGGGGGTGAACAGTGAGATATAACTGCTGGAGCGCGTGCTACGGGTGGGTGCTGCTATGGTGACCAGTGAGCTGAGAAAAGGCGGGGCTTTACCTAGCAGAGAATTATAGATGACCTGGAGCCAGTGGGTTTAGCGTCGAGTATGAAGCGAGGGCCAGCCAACTAAACCGTACAGGTCGCAATGGTGGGTAGTATATGGCTTTGGTGATAAAACGGATGGCACTGTGATAGACTGCATTCAATTTGTTGAGTAGAGTGTTGGAGGCTATTTTGTAAATGACATCACCGAAGTCGAGGATCGGTAGGACGGTCAGTTTTACGAGGGTATGTTTGGCAGCATGAGTGAAGGATGCTTTGTGAAATAGGAAGCCGATTCTAGATTTAACTTTGGATTGGAGATGTTTAATGTGAGTCTGGAAGGAGAGTTTACAGTCTAACCAGACACCTAGGTATTTGTAGTTGTCCACATATTCTAAGTCAGAGCCGTCCAGAGTAGTGATGCTGGACGGGCGGGCAGGTGTGGGAAGTGATTGGTTGAAGAGCCTGCATTTAGTTTTACTTGCATGTAAGATCAGTTGGAGGCCACGGAAGGAGATAGATATATATATATATTCAGATAAGATTTTTCCCACAAAAATATTGATGTGTTGAATGAAGACCAATGCAATATAAAATAGTCCTTGAAAATACAAATGTTTATAAAGTGTGTAGGGAGGAACAGGATGAAAGAAAGATGAGGAGGGTAGGTCTTATGGTCACACTGTTCTGTGAAGAGAGAAAGACTAGGGGGGATAGAGTGACAACATGAGAGAGAGAGAGAGAGAGAGAGAGAGAGAGAGAGACTAAGGGGGAGGGAGGGATAGAGTGACAACATGAGAGAGAGAGTGAGTGAGTGAGAGAGAGAGAGAGAGAGAGAGAGAGAGAGAGAGAGAGAGAGAGAGAGAGAGAGACTAAGGGGGAGGGAGGGATAGAGTGACAACATGAGAGAGAGAGACTAAGGGGGAGGGAGGGAGGGATGGAATGAGAGAGAGAGAGAGACTAAGGGGAGGGAGGGAGGGATGAATGAGAGACAGAGAGAGAGACTTAGGGGGAGGGAGGGATAGAGTGATGGATTGTGAGACAGAGAGAGAGAGAGACTAAGGGGGAGGGAGGGATAGAGTGATGGAATGTGAGACAGAGAGAGAGACTAAGGGGGAGGGAGGGATAGAGTGATGGAATGAGAGACAGAGAGAGAGACTAAGGGGGTGGGAGGGATAGAGTGATGGAATGAGAGACAGAGAGAGAGAGACTAAGGGGGAGGGATAGAGTGATGGAATGAGAGACAGAGAGACTAAGGGGGAGGGAGGGATAGAGTGACAAATTGAGAGAGAGAGAGAGAGAGAGAGAGAGAGAGACTAAGGGGAGGGAGGGATAGAGTGACAACATGAGAGAGAGAGACTAAGGGGGAGGGAGCGATAGAGGGATGGAATGAGAGAGAGAGAGACTAAGGGGAAAAGAGCAAGTGACAGTGACATGACAGTACATCACTGGGGCCAAGCTTCCTGCCATCCAGGACCTCTGTACCAGGCGGTGCCTCCCTGCTACCACACGGCAAGCGGTACAGGAGCGCCAAGTCTAGGTCCAAGAGAATTCTAAACAGCTTCTAAACAGCTTCTACCCCCAAGCCATAAGACTCTTGAACATCTGGTCAAATGGCTACCCAGACTATTTGCATTGCCCCCACCCCCCCACCTCCCTCCCCTCTCCACACCACTGCCACTCTCTGTTGTCATCTATGCATAGACACTTTAATTAACTCTACCTACATGTACATACAACCTCAATTAACCGGAATTATTGTTATTTTGACTCTGTACCGGCACCCCCCCTGTATATATTGTTATTTTGACTGTACTGGAACCCCCCTGTATATATTGTTATTTTGACTCTGTACTGGAACCCCCCTGTATATATTGTTATTTTGACTCTGTACCGGCACCCCCCTGTATATATTGTTATTTTGACTCTGTACTGGAACCCCCCTGTATATATTGTTATTTTGACTCTGTACCGGCACCCCCTTGTATATATTGTTATTTTGACTCTGTACTGGAACCCCCCTGTATATATTGTTATTTTGACTCTGTACCGGCACCCCCCTGTATATATTGTTATTTTGACTCTGTACCGGCACCCCCCTGTATATATTGTTATTTTGACTCTGTACTGGAACCCCCCTGTATATATTGTTATTTTGACTCTGTACCGGCACCCCCCTGTATATATTGTTATTTTGACTCTGTACTGGCACCCCCCTGTATATATTGTTATTTTGACTCTGTACCGGCACCCCCCTGTATATATTGTTATTTTGACTCTGTACTGGCACCCCCTTGTATATATTGTTATTTTGACTCTGTACTGGAACCCCCCTGTATATATTGTTATTTTGACTCTGTACCGGCACCCCCCCTGTATATATTGTTATTTTGACTCTGTACTGGAACCCCCCTGTATATATTGTTATTTTGACTCTGTACCGGCACCCCCCTGTATATATTGTTATTTTGACTCTGTACTGGAACCCCCCTGTATATATTGTTATTTTGACTCTGTACTGGCACCCCCTTGTATATATTGTTATTTTGACTCTGTACCGGCACCCCCCTGTATATATTGTTATTTTGACTCTGTACCGGCACCCCCCTGTATATATTGTTATTTTGACTCTGTACTGGAACCCCCCCTGTATATATTGTTATTTTGACTCTGTACCGGCACCCCCCCTGTATATATTGTTATTTTGACTCTGTACTGGCACCCCCCTGTATATATTGTTATTTTGACTCTGTACCGGCACCCCCCTGTATATATTGTTATTTTGACTCTGTACCGGCACCCCCCTGTATATATTGTTATTTTGACTCTGTACTGGAACCCCCCTGTATATATTGTTATTTTGACTCTGTACCGGCACCCCCCTGTATATATTGTTATTTTGACTCTGTACCGGCACCCCCCTGTATATATTGTTATTTTGACTCTGTACTGGAACCCCCCTGTATATATTGTTATTTGACTCTGTACCGGCACCCCCCTGTATATATTGTTATTTTGACTCTGTACCGGCACCCCCCTGTATATATTGTTATTTTGACTCTGTACTGGAACCCCCCTGTATATATTGTTATTTTGACTCTGTACCGGCACCCCCCTGTATATATTGTTATTTTGACTCTGTACCGGCACCCCCCTGTATATATTGTTATTTTGACTCTGTACTGGCACCCCCCTGTATATATTGTTATTTTGACTCTGTACCGGCACCCCCCCTGTATATATTGTTATTTTGACTCTGTACCGGCACCCCCCTGTATATATTGTTATTTTGACTCTGTACTGGCACCCCCCTGTATATATTGTTATTTTGACTCTGTACCGGCACCCCCCCTGTATATATTGTTATTTTGACTCTGTACCGGCACCCCCCTGTATATATTGTTATTTTGACTCTGTACTGGCACCCCCTGTATATATTGTTATTTTGACTCTGTACCGGCACCCCCCTGTATATATTGTTATTTTGACTCTGTACCGGCACCCCCCTGTATATATTGTTATTTTGACTCTGTACCGGCACCCCCCTGTATATATTGTTATTTTGACTCTGTACCGGCACCCCCCCTGTATATATTGTTATTTTGACTCTGTACCGGCACCCCCCTGTATATATTGCTATTTTGACTCTGTACTGGCACCCCCCTGTATATATTGTTATTTTGACTCTGTACCGGCACCCCCCTGTATATATTGTTATTTTGACTCTGTACCGGCACCCCCCTGTATATATTGTTATTTTGACTCTGTACTGGCACCCCCTTGTATATATTGTTATTTTGACTCTGTACTGGCACCCCCTTGTATATATTGTTATTTTGACTCTGTACCGGCACCCCCCTGTATATATTGTTATTTTGACTCTGTACTGGCACCCCCTTGTATATATTGTTATTTTGACTCTGTACTGGCACCCCCTGTATATATTGTTATTTTGACTCTGTACTGGCACCCCCCTGTATATATTGTTATTTTGACTCTGTATTGGAACCCCCCTGTATATATTGTTATTTTGACTCTGTACTGGCACCCCCCTGTATATATTGTTATTTTGACTCTGTACTGGCACCCCCCTGTATATATTGTTATTTTGACTCTGTACTGGCACCCCCCTGTATATATTGTTATTTTGACTCTGTACTGGAACCCCCCCTGTATATATTGTTATTTTGACTGTACTGGAACCCCCCTGTATATATTGTTATTTTGACTCTGTACCGGCACCCCCCTGTATATATTGTTATTTTGACTCTGTACTGGCACCCCCCTGTATATATTGTTATTTTGACTCTGTACTGGCACCCCCCTGTATATATTGTTATTTTGACTCTGTACTGGAACCCCCCTGTATATATTGTTATTTTTTTTACTGCTGCTCTATAATTACTTGTTACTCTTATTCTTATCTGTATTTTTTGAAACTGCACTGTTGGTTAGGGGCTTGGAAGGAAGCATTTCACTGTAAGGTTGTTTTCGGCGCAAGTGACTAATAAAATAGGATTTGATTTGATGAGTAAACGATAGATTCCTTGAAAACCAGGACACACATTGGACTATTCCAAAACACACAACCCATAGAACAAACACTACCAACACACATCACTCACTCCCAGTCCCGGCTTCACTCTTACCACCACAGTCAAAACTACACTGTAAATGTAGAGTACATTGAGAAAACACTGTAAAAACAGCCACTCGTTCAACCATAGTCTAAGAAGCTCAAACTTTGAACAGTGCCCTTTAAATGGACTACTTCTTCAACCCACCTTCATTTCCTTCACTGGAATCCACACACATCTGACCTGACATTTCCTACTACCACTAGAATCCACACACATCTGCTCTGACAGAGGCTAAAGCCCCCTCCCATTTATCTAATGACTCACACACTGGCTGTTTATTCTGCCTAACAATTCACTCAGTAACCCAGAAAGGGAAGAAGAGAGTTTTAAAAAGAAGAGGATATACTCACTGCTTTCCTGCTCTTTCTCCTTTCTTTATGTTTCTCTCCTCCCCCTCTATATCCCTCTCTCCAGTAGCTGACCAGAGTTATTTAAACCTCTACTCCTCTACTCAAACACTGCCCCCCTTCCCTCATTCCCTTTTCCAGAGAAGACACTGCGTCTCTTGTACCCTCTCTGCCTCCTGCCTCCCTCCCTCCTTCTCTCTACCTGGAACTCTGAAGCACTCTTTCCTACCCCCCTCCCCACCCACCCAAAACATGCTCGGTTGAAACCCCAGTTCGAATTCGATCATCCATAGATAAGATCTCTCTTCAGCTCGGAAATGGATTGTATTTCAATTGAGGAAGGAAACTCCCAGTGTGCTTTGCATAATTTTCAGGACCTAGTTTGTCAATTCTCAGTTTGTTCTGGCTTGGCGCTATTTGACAAGAAGGCAATAGAAATCAGTAAATAAATATACTCCCTTACGCCCCCCCCCCCCCCCCCCCCCCCTCAGCCTCACCACCTCTATTGGGGCCTGATATACCGCATGTACAGTAATAGACCCAGCTATGGTCAGAGACAGACACATAGGGCCTTCTATTCATACAGGCAGTAGAAGCAGGTTTCCCCTACTCAACTCTCTCTGCATAGCTAACCTAAACCCCCAACTGCTGTCCCCCTCTTTCGACAATACCCCCCCCCCCCCCACCAGCTCCTCAAATAAAGACCTATTTCTCACCACTGTTTCTAAACAGACCCCCCCCCCCCCCCCCCTGTGCATTTACATGCTTGTAACTCAGTGCCAATGAAACTGCTAACCCATTCCATTTGAAAGCTTCCCTTACCTTTAGTTTAGCTTAGTTGGGCGTAAGCTGGCGGAGCATAGAGAGTCTGCAGTTGGTTATTAGTGTGGGAGACTGTCATGCTAACGCTAATGAAATGTTAGCGTGAAACTGAATCTCCGGGACTCCCACCTCCAGTGGGCTTTCCTATTTGGGACTGGGCTTGTTGACATGACACCCAGACTCTAATTCCTACAGAAACTCCCCTCCCCCTGCTTCCTCCCCCTGGTCTCACCCCCTCCCTAGACTAGCTCACGTGCATTCCTAATTCCTGCCTCCCCCTCCCCCTCCCCAGATAGATTTCACTGGCTTTGGCAATGTAAACATATGTTTCCCATGCCAATAAAGCCCTTTGAATGGAATTGAATTGAATTGAGAGAGAATCTGAAATGAGAGGAGGCAGAGAGAAAAAATTTAGTAAAATGGTATAAGAGGCTAAAGGGTATAAGAGGCTAAAGGGTATAAGAGGCTAAAGGGTATAAGAGGCTAAAGGGTATAAGAGGCTAAAGGATGAGAGAAAAATCTCTAAAAGAGAGAGATTGAGAAATACCATTAAAGAGAGGCAGCTAAAGAGAGATATGGTATAGAGACAGACAGACAGCAGTGTGACACAAAGTGAGTGTGGGGGTACTACCTCCTTGGTGCAGCCAAGGGCCTGAGTGTCGGTGGGTGTCCCAGGTTCGGAGTGTGTTTCTGGGCTTGGACTAAGGGAGCGCTGGCCACTGCTCTCCTCCTCCAATTCACTGTAGGAGTCTGAGCCTGAAGAGTCTGAGCTGGAATGTCTCACCCTCCCACCATGTGTGTGTGTGTGCTGCTCCGACAGACTGTCAATCAACACACACACCAGAGAGGGGTCAGATTACACACAGATACACAAACACACAGATACACGAACACACACACAAACAATATGTGGGCATTCACGCTTGTAGGCCCTCTTCATATATCACTATCAGTGTGTGTGTGTGTGTGTGTGTGTGTGTGTGTGTATGTGTGTGTGTGTGTGTTTTCAAGAGTGACCAGGAGAGAGAAATCCTCCAGCTGTCACATTTCACACATCCTGACCTTTCATATTGCTTCCACACGCGCCACACACACACACACACACACACACACACACACACACACACACACACACACACACACACACACACACACACACACACACACACACACACACACACACACACACACACACACACACACACACACACACACACACACACACACACACACACATATAATGCAGTAGACACATCTAGTACCTGTTGTTAACAACCCAGGGGGCTGACTGTTCAGGGCCCTAGTAGAGAGATGACAGAGAAGGGAGGTCAAAGAGACTGGTGTCATTCATTATGTACAGCATGATCTTCATTTCACCATTATTGTCGAGCAAAAAATAAATCTGCAGCAACAGGAGTTGAACATTTAGTCCATAATGTTGCTTGATCGATGGTTATGCTATTAGCCTGCCAAAATTGGATTACATATACTGTTATACTGCAATACTGTTATACTGCAATACTGTTATACTGCTATATTGTTATACTGTTATACTGTTATACTGTTATACTGCAATACTGTTATACTGTTATACTGTTATACTGTTATACTGTTATACTGTTATACTGTTATACTGCAATACTGTTATACTGTTATACTGTTATACTGTTATATTGTTATACTGTTATATTGTTATACTGTTATATTGTTATATTGTTATACTGTTATACTGTTATACTGCAATACTGTTATACTGTTATACTGCAATACTGTTATACTGTTATACTGTTATACTGTTATATTGTTATACTGTTATACTGTTATACTGCAATACTGTTATACTGTTATACTGTTATACTGTTATAGTGTTATACTGTTATACTGTTATATTGTTATACTGTTATATTGTTATACTGTTATACTGCAATACTGTTATACTGCAATATTGTTATACTGTTATACTGTTATACTGTTATATTGTTATACTGTTATACTGTTATACTGTTATACTGTTATAGTGTTATACTGTTACTATAACCATGTGTTAGTGCGGGTTTTCAGCTAATTAATGTAAATTACGAAGCTCATCTGCATTTCCTACGGTGCAGGAGCAGTTATCCACAACACAAGAGTGATCTGTCAACGATAAGCAAGCAGTGGAACTCCTGTGCTGCTCATATTGAAGTGCTATTGGACAGGTGAAAACAATATGGCAAAAGCATGCCAGACGATTTCAGCTTCCAGTTCTATCAAATGAATACAGATGGAGAAATGGAAACAAGAAGGGGATGTCACTTTAGACGTGTGTGTGTGTGTGTGCGAAATGCATCTCCATTCTAACAGAGAGAGCACAGACAGCTCCCTCAGAGAGCAACTATTGCCAACTCTCCAGTCTCTCTCTCTCTCTCCTTCTCCTCTCCTTCCAATTTTCACTCCAGCCCTGGCACAGAACCGCACTCACTGCAGGGAGCACCTCTCACTCTCCTCCCCCCTGTCTTCCTACCAACCCTTCCAACTAACTGTTTCTCTTCTCTCCTTTCTATGTTGTCCATACAACTTCAAATAAGGGATGTACCCAACGTACTCAGTTACAAAGTCCTGTTACTAGTTACCCCCCCCAAAAATATTTTGGCTTCCTTTTATTTTTTATGTTTTATGTAAAGTAGGATGAACATAGAGAAGGGTTGGAGGGAGCAGAAAGGAATGGTGGAGGGAGGAAGGGTGGAGGGGAGGAAGGGTGGAGGGGAGGAAGGGTGGAGGAAGGAAGGGTGGAGGGGAGGAAGGGTGGAGGGAGGAAGGGTGGAGGGGAGGAAGGGTGGAGGGAGGAAGGGTGGAGGGGAGGAAGGGTGGAGGGAGGAAGGGTGGAGGGGAGGAAGGGTGGAGGGAGGAAGGGTGGAGGGGAGGAAGGGTGGAGGGAGGAAGGGTAGAGGGGAGGAAGGGTGGAGGGAGGGAAGGGTGGAGGGAGGAAGGGTGGAGGGGAGGAAGGGTGGAGGGAGGAAGGGTGGAGGGGAGGAAGGGTGGAGGGAGGAAGGGTAGAGGGGAGGAAGGGTGGAGGGAGGAAGGGTGGAGGGAGGAAGGGTGGAGGGAGGAAGGGTGGAGGGAGGAAGGGTGGAGTGGAGGAAGGGTGGAGGGAGGAAGGGTGGAGGGGAGGAAGGGTGGAGGGAGGAAGGGTGGAGGGGAGGAAGGGTGGAGGGAGGAAGGGTTGAGGGAGGAAGTGTGGAGGGGAGGAAGGGTGGAGGGGAGGAAGGGTGGAGGGAGGAAGGGTGGAGGGGAGGAGGGGAGGAAGGGTGGAGGGGGGGGAAGGGTGGAGGGGGGGAAGGGTTTTGGGGAGGAAGGGTGGAAAGGGAGGAGGGAGGAAGGGTGGAGGGGAGGAAGGGTGGAGGGGAGGAGGGAGAAGGGTGGAGGGGAGGAGGGCGGAAGGGTGGAGGGGAGGAAGGGTGGAGGGGAGGAGGGAGGAAGGGTGGAGGGAGGAAGGGTGGAGGGGGAGGAAGGGGTGGAGGGCGGAAGGGTGGACGGGAGGAAGGGTGGAGAGGAGGAAGGGTGGAGGGAGGAAGGGTGGAGGGGAGGAAGGGTGGAGGGAGGAAGGTGGAGGGGAGGAAGGGTGGAGGGAGGAAGGGTGGAGGGGAGGAAGGGTGGAGGGAGGAAGGGTGGAGGGAGGGAAGGGGGATGGAGGGAGGAAGGGTGGAGGGGAGGAAGGGTGGAGGGAGGAAGGGTTTTGAGGGAGGAGGAAGTGTGGAGGGGAGGAAGGGTGTGAGGGGAGGAAGGGTGGAGGGGAGGAGGGAGGAAGGGTGGAGGGGGGGACGGGTGGAGGGGGGGGAAGGGTTTTGGGGAGGATTAGGAAGGAAGGGTGGAAAGGGAGGAGGGAGGAAGGGTGGAGGGGAGGAAGGGTGGAGGGGAGGAGGGAGAAGGGTGGAGGGGAGGAGGCGGAGGAAGGGTGGAGGGGAGGAAGGGGTGGAGGGGAGGAGGGAGGAAGGGTGGAGGGAGGAAGGGTGGAGGGGAGGAAGGGTGGAGGGAGGAAGGGTGGACGGGAGGAAGGGTGGAGGGGAGGAAGGGTGGAGGGAGGAAGGGTGGAGGGGAGGAAGGGTGGAGGGGAGGAAGGGTGGAGGGGAGGAAGGGTGGAGGGAGGGAAGGGTGGAGGGGAGGAAGGGTGGATGGGAGGAAGGGTGGACGGGAGGAAGGGTGGAGGGAGGGAGGGTGGAGGGGAGGAAGGGTGGAGGGGGAAGGGTGGATGGGAGAAGGGTGGAGGGAGGAAGGGTGGAGGGAGGAAGGGTGGAGGGGAGGACGGGTGGAGGGAGGAAGGGTGGAGGGGAGGAAGGGTGGAGGGAGGAAGGGTGGAGGGGAGGAAGGGGATGGAGGAGGAAGGGTGGAGGGAGGAAGGGTGGAGGGGAGGAAGGGTGGAGGGGAGGGGAGGAAGGGTGGAGGAGGAAGGGTGGAGGGAGGGAAGGAGGAAGGGTGGAGGGGGGGAAGGGTGGAGGGGAGGAAGGGTGGAAAGGGAGGAGGGAGGAAGGGTGGAGGGGAGAAGGGTGGAGGGGAGGAGGGGAAGGTTGGAGGGGAGGAGGGAGGAAGGTGGAGGGGAGGAAGTGGAGGGAGGAGGAGGAAGGGTGGAGGGAGGAAGGTGGAGGGAGGAAGGGTGGATGGGGAGGAGAAGGGTGGAGGGAGGAAGGATGGAGGGAGGAAGGGTGGAGGAGAGGAGGAGGGTGGAGGGAGGGAAGGGTGGAGGGAGGAAGGGTGGAGGGAGGAAGGGTGGAGGGAGGAAGGGTGGAGGGGAGGAAGGGTGGAGGGAGGAAGGGTGGAGGGAGGAAGGGTGGAGGGGAGGAAGGGTGGAGGGAGGAAGGGTGGAGGGAGGAAGGGTGGAAGGAGGAGGGAGGAAGGGTGGAGGGAGGAAGGGGTGGAGGGAGGAGGGTGGAGGGGAGGAGGGTGGAGGGGAGGAGGGAGGAAGGGTGGAGGGGAGGAGGGAGGAAGGGTGGAGGGAGGAAGGGTGGAGGGAGGAAACGTGGAGAGGAGGAAGGTGGAGGGGAGGAAGGCGTGGAGGGAGGAAGGGTGGAGAGGAGGAAGGGTGGAGGGAGGAAGGGTGGAGGGAAGGAAGGGTGGAGGAGGAAGGGTGGAGGGAGGAAGGGGTGGAGGGAGGAAGGGTGGAGGGGAGGAACGGTGGAGGGAGGAAGGGTGGAGGGGAGGAGGGAGGAAGGTGGAGGGGAGGAAGGGTGGAGGGGAGGAAGGGCAGAGGGAGGAAGGTGGAGGGGAGGAAGGGTGGAGGGAGGAAGGGTGGAGAGGAGGAAGGGTGGAGGAGGAAGGGTGGAGGGAAGGAAGGGTGGAGGGAGGAAGGGTGGAGGGGAGGAAGGGTGGAGGGGAGGAAGGGTGGAGGGAGGAAGGGTGGAGGGGAGGAAGGTGGAGGGAGGAAGGGTGGAGGGAGGAGGGAGGAAAGAGAAAGGGTGGATGGAAGTAAGGAAACATTTAGCTCAGGTCATGAGAGAGAGAGAGACATTCTGAAATGTTGTAAACATTTTCGAAAAGGTTTGTAGAATGTTCCTGGGCTTCCCTACCTTATCAGCATCATCATCGTCACTGCTGAGCTTCAAGTCATCAGCGAGCATGCTGGAAAAAATGAGAAAACATACGTCAAGAGAAAGACCAAAGTAAAGTAATGGTACTCTAAAGTAAAGTAAAAGTGAAGTATGAAGTACAGTATACAAAGGCTATAATGTCTAGTT